>NC_088877.1:36710824-36797891 GCF_032884065.1 Artemia franciscana | reverse complement strand
TTTGAAGGAACTTTCGGATCTCTTCATCCTGATTTCCAATATGTGTTTATACGTTTTTCATTTTGAAGAACTTCATTTAGAAAGAACTTTCGGACCTCTTCATCCTGATTTCCAGTATGTGTTTGTATGTGTTTGATTTTTAAAGGAACTATCGGATTTCTTCATCCTGATTCCCAATGTGTGTTTGTATGGGTTTCATTTTGGAGGAACTTTCGGATTTCTTTATCCTGATTCGGAATATGTCTTTCATTTTGAAGGTCTTCATTTTGAAGGAACTTTTGAATCTCTTCATCCTGATTCCCATTAGCGTTTGTGTGTATTTCACTTTGAAGAACTTTCGGATCTCTTCATCTTGATTCCCAAATATGTGTTAGGGTGTGTTTCCTTTTGAAGATCTTCATTCTGAAGGAACTTTTGCATCTCTTTATCCTGATTTCCAATGTGTGTTTGTATATGATTCAGTTGTAGGAACTTTCGGATCTCTTCATCTAGATTCCTAATTTGTGTTTGTATGTATTTCATTGTTAAGCACTTTATTTGGAAGGAACTTATGGATCTCTTCATCTCGATTCCTATTAGTGTTTGTTTGTGTTTTATTTTGAAGGAACTTTCGTATCTCTTCATCCTGATTCCTAATATGTGATTGTATTTGTTTTACTTTGAAGAACTTCATTTAAAGGAATTTTTGGATATCTTCATCTTGATTCCCAATATGTGTTTGCGTGTGTTTCATTTTGAAGGAACTTTCGGATCTCTTCATCCTGATTCCCATTAGCGTTTGTATGTATTTCTTTCTGAAGGAACTTTCGGATCTCTTCTTCCTGATTCCCAATTTGTGTTTGTATGCGTTTCATTGTGAGAACTTCATTTTGAAGGAACTTTTTGATCTCTTCATCCTGTTTTCTATTATTGTTTGTATGTGTTTCATTTTGAAGAACTCTCATTTCGATTTCGTTTCTCATTTCGAGCTAATTTAATCTTGCCAATGAGAAAAATATTAAACAATTAGCTGAGCTTCATAGTTAACATGGAAACCTGAAAGTCACTAACGCTAACGCTAAAGTCACTAAGTGCTTTAACGCTAAAATATGGCATTTTTGGCAGAGATTGCTGATTTGGTTTCTGGATTACCTCAATTGATATGGAGGATGTTGGTACAATCTCAAATCTTCTTAAAGGGACAAATAATTTTAGTTCAAATTGTATTCTTCAACAGGCGTTTCTCGTGAGCTGCCGAGAAGTAAAACAAATACTTGTACTTCATTAAAGAAAAAAAAGAGCAATTACATTCCCATAAATCCAGGATAGAAATTGTGCTTCAATTTGATTGGCTTTTATCTACGATATATTTCTATGCACCAGTCAGATTAAGCTTTATTTATGGAGTCGAATAATACCGGTATATCAAAATTTGATTAATTTGGAAATCCCCCAGTGTGAGATTTTAAGCCAGTTTTGTACCACAAGCCCCTCTGCTATACTGCAGCTTTAGTTAGATTTAATAAAGCTAAAAATATGTAATAACTTTATGTACAAAAAATAAAAAAAATTATCTGCTAGAGTAAAACGGCATCTTTGTTCTTGTGTGTAAAAGGAGATAAAGACCAAACCCCCTTGTCTATATAGTCATGAACATACCCAAACTTTGAGTTGGTGGGAGGGGGTATGAGACAGTTTTTGGAGAAATAAAAAAAACACGTTAGTTTATGCTTGATATGAAAAATTTTCCTTGGAACTGATTGTGTCTATGCAGTAATATCTTTGTAGAGAAGTTGGAGAGAACACGTGAAAAAAAATTACATCAAAAGATATATTTTTCAAGAATCAAACCTCTCTTAGTGATAAAAGATTACTATTCGTCTTCACAATTTTAATTTTACTCGCATGCAGATCGTATCTTAGCAAAAAATGTTTTTGCAAGTACCTAAACCAAGTATTTTTTTATTTCTCTTATCTCCTTTATTTTGAATAAATGGCTGCACAAATAAAACAATTCAATTAGGCTATTTAGCTACTCTTGAATTTACATTTGTCATCTCATGTCATAGTTTCAATTGTCCAGTTGAATATTAAGTCATAAATATAATTTTAGGCAAGATAAATAAATTTGTCCGTGTCGTCTTATTTTGTGGTATACTGTGAAATCAGTGTTTGCTTTTATGTTTTAGTGTTTCTTGTTTCTGCTTTATGGTAGTATGCTTGCTTCTTTTTTTTTTTTATAAAGACGCATGAATCTTTTCAGCTTCTTTGTCAAGAAGAAAAAACAAGAAAAGCAAATTGAAATCTCTTGCATGCTATGGAGGTGCTTTAAAACCAGGTACATTTGATTTTAGTTTTTATGACCTTGTTTAAATTGAAAGGGATAATATTGAGCTTATGTGATATTAAATAAAAAAAACAATTTTTTTAAATGAAAGTAAGGAGCGACATTAAAACTTAAAACGAACAGAAATTACTCCGTATATGAAAGGGGCTTTTCCTTCTCAACGCCCCGCTCTTTACGCTAAAGTTTGGCTCTTTCTCTTAACTCTACATTTTAAAACAGTAAAAAAACTTTAGCGTAAAGAGCGGGGCTTTGAGAAGGAAAGGCCCCTTTCATATACGGAATAAATTCTGTTCGTTTTAAGTTTTAATGTCGCTCCTTACTTTCATTTAAAAAACTTGTTTTTTTTTATTTAATTTCAGAATTTTTTTGAATCAATGCATGTTTTGATTTTGGCTCTCCGCAGAGGAATAATTAAAACGAAATTTGTATTTTTTTTTTGGCTAAATGGCTTTCTCATAGTTTTGATCGAATGTTTTTTTAGAAAAAAAGAGCGGGAGAGGAAGCCTAGTTGCCCTCCGATTTTCGGTTAATAAAAAAGGCAACTAGAACTTTTAATTTTTTACGAATCTTTTTATTAGTAAAAGGTATACGTAACTTATAAACTAGTTTACGTAAAGAATTTTTTATTCTAATGTTTTTATTACACATATGAGAGGGTTTGCCCCCTCGTCATTACCTCTCTCTTTACACTAAATCTTAAATTTTGTCCCAATTCATTAAGAATGACCCCTGAATCACAAAAGCCGCAGAATAAATAGTTGACATTACTAAAAATACTTTGGCGTAAAGAGCGAGGTATTAGGAGGAGGTAAGCCCCTCATATGGGTAATAATTTCTGTTCGTTTTAAGTTTTAATGCTGCTGCTTACTTCCAGTTGAAAAAAACCTTTTCATTGTTTTTTCTAAGTAATGCTACTAAATCCTGCGCTCCCTTCATGGAAATTTTCTTCCCCCATGACAAATTCCTCGATGGACAGTTCCCCCAGCATATTCCCCTCTTCTCAACCCCTGCCTCCAACCGAAAAATCCTCCTGAAAACGCCTGTACACTTCCCAATAACCATTTCTATATGTAAGCACTGGTCAAAGTTTTGAACTTTTAACCCCTCCCACGGGGACTTTGGGGGAGTAAGTCATCCCCAAAGACATAGTTATAAGGTTTTTCGACTAAACTGAATAAAATGGCTATCTCAGAATTTTGATCCGTTGACTTTGTGAAAATAATTAGCTTGGGAGGGGGCCTAGGTGCCCTCCAATTTTTTGGTCACTTAAAAAGGGTACTAGAACTTTTCATTTCAGTTAGAATGAGCCCTCTCGCAATATTCTGGGACAACTGGGTCGATACTATCACCCCTGGGAAAAAAAAAACAAAAAAAAAAAAAAAAAAAAAAAAAAAACAAAAAACAAATAAACACGCATCCGTGATCTGCCTTTTGGCAAAAAATATAAAATTCCTAATTTTTGTAGATAGGAGCTTGAAACCTCTACAGTAGGGTTCTCTGATACGCTGAATCTGATGGTGTGACTTTTGTTAAGATTCTATGACTTTTAGGGGGTGTTTCCCCCTACTTTCTAAAATAACACAAATTTTCTCAGGCTCGTAACTTTTAATGGGTAAGACTAAACTTGATGAAACTTATATATTTAAAACTAGCATTAAAATGTGATTCTTTTGATGTATCTATTGGTACTAAAATTCCATTTTTTAGACTTTTGGTTACTATTGAGCCGGGTCGCTCCTTACTGCAGTTCGTTACCACGAACTGTTTGATTTTTGGACATTTCAAAATTTTCATTGGCCATCATAATTCGATTTTAATTCATTTGGTCCCTGATGTAACGCTTGGAGTCATGGTTAAAATACCACAAAAAAGATGAAGGAGGTTATACTTTAGACCCTTCCCCTAATTATATCAGCTGAGAGACTTGAGATCAAAATGTAGATGTTATAGGGTGTAGAATGTTTCAACCCATTCAGCAAAACGATGTTGCTTATGTTTATTTGGATTTTCTGTTAGGTTTGTAGGTTCGTTTGGATTGGTCTGTTAGGTTTATTTGGAACATTTGGATCTACCGAAGGCATTTTGAAGTTATAATAAAGAAAATGGTCCCTCGATGGCCTTTACGGATGATCATGACTTGATTTGAGTCAAGTAAAATAGCTTAAATAACCTTCAAAAACTTTAAATTGTTTAGACCCAGAATGAACTTAAAATACAATATATTGTTAAGTCAAACTTAAAACGAACACAAATTACCATAAAAGAGTTAAGACTAATGCTCCTAAACCTTCTAAAGGCGTGAGCTTTATTTGCGCTATACTGAAAATTTAATAAAAAATTTTTTTTTTTTACTGCAAGTAAGGAGGGACATTAAAACATAAAACGAACAGAAATTATTCCGTATATGAAAGGAGTTGTCCCCTCCTCAACGTCCTGGTCTTTACGCTAAAGTTTGACTCTTTCTCACAACTCTACTTTTTAAAACAATAACAAATTTAGCGCAAAGAGCGAGGCGTTGAGGAGGGGACAACCCCTTTCATGTATGGAATAATTTCTGTTTGGTTTAAGTTTTAATGTCGCTCTTTACTTGCAGTTAAAAAACTTTTCATTTTCATTTAATCTCTGAACGTTTTTGAATTAATTCGTGTTTTGATTTTTTCTTACCGCACATGAATAATTCAAACAAAATTTGCATATTATTTGTTTTTTTTTGGCTTAGTGGCTTTCTCATAGTTTTATAGGATGATTTTGATAAAAAAAAGGGGAGGAGGAGAAGTTGCCGTCCAATTTTTGGCTAATTAAAAAGGCAAATAGAACTTATAATTTTTACGAACGGATTTATTAGTAAAAAATATACGTACCTTACGAATTAACTTAAGTGACGATCTTCTATATTTGTATATTACTATTACGTATATGAGGGGGTTTGCCCCCTTGTTAATACCTCGTTCTTTACACTAAAGCTTAAATTTTGTCCCAATTCTTTAAGAATGACCTCAGAATCACAAAGGCTATAGAATAAATAGTTGAAATTACTAAAAGTACTTTAGCGTTAAGAGCGAGGTATTTAGGAGGAGATGAAACCCTCATATGTGCAATAATTTCTGTTCGTTTTAAGTTTTAATGCTGCTCCTTACTTTCAGTTGAAAAAACTTTTCATATTTATTTTTTCATTGTTTTTTTTAATAGTGCTAGAAAATCCTTCGCCCCCTTAATTGAATTTCTCTTCCCTATGACGAATTCCTCTAAGGGAAGATCCTTCCACGTAGCTCCCTCCCCTCAACGTTCCCCCCCATAAAAAAATCCCCCTCAAAACGTATGTACACTTCCTAATAACCATTACTACGTGTAAAAACTGGTCAAAGTTTGTAACTTGCAGCCCCTCCCCCGGAGACTATAGGGGAGTAAGTCGTCCCCAAAGACATAGTAACTTTGTTTTCCGACTATCCTGAACAAAATTGCTATCTCAAAGTTTTCATCCGTTGAATTTGGAAAAAAATGAGCGTGTGAGGGTGCCTAGGTACCCTCCAATTTATTTGGTCACTTAAAAAGGTCACTATAAATTTTATTTTTCGTTAGAATGAGCCCTCTCATGACATTCTAAGACCACTGGGTCGACGCGATCAACCTTGAAAAAAAACAACAAACAAATAAACGCGCACCCGTGGTTGGTTTTCTGGTAAAAAATAAGAAGTTCCATGTCTTTGTAGATAGGAGCTTGAAACTTCTGCAGTGGGGTTTTCTAATACGCTAAATGCGATGGTGTGAATTTCGTATAGGTTCTATGACTTTAAGGAGGTTTTCCCCTATTTTCCCAAATAAGGCAAATTTTTTCAGGTGCAATATCTTTTGATGCGTAAGACAGAATTTGATTTAACTTACATATTTAAAACCAACATAAAAATTTGATTCTCTTGATGTATCTATTAGAGTGAAAATTCCGTTTTTTTAGACTTTTGTTTACTATTGAGCCGGGTCGCTCCTTACTGCAGTTCGCTACCTTAGACGTTCGTATTCCAATTTCTGTATGTTGTAGTTTCAGCTCGTGCTACTTTATTAGGGTTTAACTTAATTCGTCATAATTTCTTTTCGTTTTGGATCTCATTTTTTCATTTATTTTGATTTCTGTTCATTGTAAGATTGAATTAGCATTTGACTTTCCGCTCGTTTTTGGTTTAAAATAGCTTTATGTACTATTTTTTTTATTTTCTCTTTGGAGAAAGATTTTTTTTATTAATGGCTTTAAAGACCCTTTTCAAACTTTAAACTATTGTAATTGCCACTTTAGCAAACCACTACCTCGGTTCACCGATATTAAACCTTTAGTTGAGAGGGCCTGATAATTTTTCTTAGGAAGGAAGGGGTATCGCCATTTTAGTGAAGAAGAATGTCCCTAGAGAGCCTTCGAGGATGACCACGACTTGACTAAAGTTAAGCTAGGTGGCTTAAAACCCCGTTCTCAAACTTTAAACTGTAGAAATCGTGAATTTAAATACAATTCTAAAGCGTGCACTTGTATGGAGAGGACCAAAATTTTTTTTTAAGAAATGAATCAATTCACTAAAAATCACATATTTGGTCCCAAGGTCTTGAGTGGGTCCTAGGTGAAACAATTCCCCGTTTATCGAGCTCTTTGTAATCCGATGTACTTTAATACTTTAAACAATATGCTTTAACGAATGATTTATCCTAAATTAAATTAGCTGAAGCTCTTCACATATTTTTTGAAACCTCGAAGTTTCCCTATGATCAGAATCCTTTTTGTATAGAAATCAAAAATGAATTCCTCCGAAGCCCAGTGTTCAATTATCACTTGTTGATGTAAATCGATTTTGCATAATTTACCAATTTCAAAGCAAGAGTTTGCCGATAAAATTCCGATAGCTTAGCGGCATCCCCTATTGGGTGTGCCCTGAGGGGGTAGGCTGATACTAGCTGTTTAATATACCAAAAGAAAGCTGGTAAAACCACAGGGATATTTTGGTAAAATTAGGCGCAAGATTAAGATCGGTGAAATGACAACGGCCAACATCTTTGTGGCTTGCAGGTAGAAATTCGGCTATTGATTAGATAAGTATTACACTGATAAAGTCAATCTATTAGCCATTTCGGATTTTAAAATCTGTTATAGTGACAGAAGGAACTTGATATTTACGTATATATTTATTTATTAAACACCTACCATCCACATAACATGATAAGACTGGAGTAGAGGATAAAGGAAAGAACAAAGAAATAAAACGGAAACACACGAACAAGAAATCACAGCTATGACATTTACCAATAAAAATTAAACATGCATTAAAATTGACAAAAAAATTAATGTTGCTGCACCAATATGGTTATTACACAGACATATAAAACACTAAAAACTATTGAATTAAAGGATGAATCAATCATTCTGTGAAGAATTAAGTTTTCAATCAATCCTCACAATTAAATTTAGAAATGGCATCATCGAGTTCAAATTTTCTAATTAATGGAGAATTTTGATGCTAAGATGGCAACTGAAGCAAATATTTAGCGAGTCGAAAGAAAATGGATCGGACAATCAGTTCTAGTAAACAGCTTCTGAAATCGTGCAATATACAAGATGTGAGGGAGGGCTACGACATTGACAAGGCCTGCTAGTAGCAGGTGGTTGAATCGAAATTTTTCTGCTACAATCGATGCATTTAAAGCAGATACAATCGTGTGAGATGGTCTGAGAGCAAGGATCTGGTTTAGTGCAGTGAGGAACCAATGGAAAGACCTTGGTAAGCGAGGTGGTCAACGGCTCTAACAGTGGCATTGGAAAGAGCTATAAAGGACCTTAGCTCACCTTTCCTGTTAGAAAGCAATATTTCTGACTTATCAGGATTGAAATGAAGTCAGAGTTTGACATACTCCTGTTGAAGTCTCAGATATTCGCTAGAGGTTACGACTGAGACTTAAAGTGTTATCTGCATAACCAAGTAGAGAGAGATTCAATAGAATAGTATCAGAGGCGTGGGACTCTGAACTTGAGTATCTGTCACACAGCAATTGAAAAGATTTGGCGCAGACTGCTCCTCGGCGTGCACCATTCAAGACAAAAAGGAGTTTTCTACATGGAAGAGGTGTCAAATTTTTATCCAAAAGTAGTCTCAACTAAACACGTAGTTGAGAATACATATCTCTATCACAGAGGCGTTCAGTCCATTTTGGGTCACTTTTAGGAGCATAACTGAGCGTATGAAGATATGAAAGGCGTGTCTGATACCGTGACTACGAGAACTAGACATTCCCCTGTAGATTTACATTCTTCTCTACAATCGCAGAGGCGTTCAGTCCATGTTGGGTCACTTTGAGGAGTATAACTAAGCGGATGAGGATATCAAAGGCGCGTCTGATACGATTTACATTCTCCTCTACAGTCACAGAGGCGTTCAGTCTATGTTGGATCACTTTGAGGAGCATAACTAAGCGGATGAGGATATCAAAGGCGCTTCTGATACCGTGACTAGCGAGAACTAGACATTCTCCTGTAGATTTAGCCTCAATTAGTGCATTGGCTAACCTATGAGAAGACCAGCATAACATGTTCTCCTTTGAACCTGAACTGGTGAGGTGGAGTGTAACATGTTTTTTCAAAATGTGGTCGGAAAAGAAGCTCGAAGACTTTGCAGAAGGAAGTTGCAACCATAATAAATCGAAATCATGAACATTCTGAGATCCTGTTTTTGGGATAACTTCTCATGCAAAAACAAGAGAGTACAATTCGTTATTTAGATCTGAATTACAAGTGCCAATTTTTCGACTAATACTTCCACACCAAATTTCAAACATAAAGCCTGGATTAATACCCTTACGAATTTTTTGAAGTGGGGCAGCTAGATTTTTGACAAAACGAAGAGCATGGCTAATTTGGGCTACATACATTTTAAAGTCTATGTACAAGCGAAGTCTTACGACAGATTTGGCCAATGTGGTTAGTGTTTGCAAAAGGTGGAAAGGAGCCCGACCTTTACTCAGAATATAACCTGTAAGAGAAGCAAACAAATCCGAATTTATTCTAGCCCAATCACGACGGGTTTTTAGCCTATTATATAATTAATTGTATAATAATTATATAAATATTAATAATTCATATAATTATTCTATTCTTTGAAGCCGTGGAGTTGGAGATAGGATTAAATAAGGAGATGGTGATATTTCAGATAATCAGATTTTGCGATAAATTTGTCCAGCTAATTGGAAGCTGAAAACGTCATGACTATTGGAGGCTACAAGTAGCAACCTCTAAAGGAATCACCTTTGTTGGCTACTCTTTCCTCAGAATAACGGAGGACTTCAAAGTGAATACATACGACGTTGGACAACGTTCATAGCGTAACAGCGTCATGTTACGCTATGAACAGGCTATAAAGAAATATTAATCGACATCCTCGTCATTATACCCTAAAAGTTTCAATTTATTTTCCTTAGCCATTCCAAAGAAAACAAATGAAATTTTGATTGACCATTTAATATATAAATTGATACTCATTCCTGAACTTCACAGCAGTTTTAGATTTATTAAGGCTATAAAAGAGCATAGTAAAAATTCATTTTTTTTTAGTATAGTGCAAATGACGCTCTAGCTTTTAGAAGTCACAGGGGGTGCATGCCTTACTCCTAAGTTTGTGGTAGTTTCTTTTTGTTTTAAGTTTGACTTAATTATTATCGTAATTTAGAACGCCAAAAGAACGCCATTTGAGCTATACGGGAAATCATTTTATTTTGAGCTTTGTATTTTTATTTGTCTTAACATCACCAAAAAATGGAATAAAATTACCATAAAAACTAAGATGAAAGAAAAGGAACGAACGAAACCTCGGTTAACAATTGAATTTATATATTGATTAAATAAAAAAGAAGTTTTTTTTTTTAACTGAAAGTAAGGAACGACATTAAAACTTAAAAAGAACATAAATTACTCCGTATATGAAAGGGTCTGCTCTTTACGCTAAAGTATGACTCTTTCTCTTAACTCTACTTTTTAAAACAGTAAAAAACTTTAGCGTAAAGAGCGGGGCGTTGAGGATTAAAAGCCCCTTTCACATGGGGAGTAATTTCTGTTCGTTTTAAGTTTTAATGGCGCTCCTTACTTTCAGTTAAGAAAACTTGTTTTTTTTTATGTTTAATTTCTGAGCGTTTTTGAATTAATGCATGTTTTCATTTTGGCTCTCCAAACATAAATAATTAAAACAAAATTTACAAATTAATTTTTTTGACTAAATGGCTTTCTCATAGTTTTAATCGGACGAATGTTTTCATTAGTAAAAATATACGTAACTTACGAATTAACTTACTTAACGAACTTCTGTATTCGTATGTTCTTATTACGTATATGAGGGGGAACACCCCCTTGTCAATTCATACTCTCTTTACACTAAAGCTTAAATTTTGTCCCAGTTCCTATAACCCCTGCATCACAAAGACCATATAATGAATAGTTGAAATTACGAAGAATTCTTTAGCGTAAAGAGCGAGGCATTACGAGGAGGTGAACCCCTCATATGCGTAATAATTTCTGTTTGTTTTAAGTTTTAATGCTGCTCCTTAATTTCAGTTGAAAAACTTTTCATATTAATTTTTTCATTGTTTTTCTAAATAATGCTAGAAAATCTTGCACCCCCTTCATTGAAATTTTCTTCCCCCATGACAAATTACTCCATGGAAAGATCCTCCCACCTACCTCCCCCTCAACTAAAAAATCCCCCTGAAAACGTATGTGCACTTCTCAATAACCATTAATATATATATATATATATATATATATATATATATATATATATATATATATATATATATATATATATATATATATATATATATACATATATAAATATATATATATATATATATATATATATATATAATACATATATATATATATATATATATATATATATATATATATATATATATATATATATATATATATATATATATATATATATATATATATATATATATATATATATATATATATATATATATATATATATATATATATATATATATATATATATATATATATATATATATATATATATATATATATATATATATATATATATATATACTACTACTACTACTAATAATAACTCACCGCAGCACAAGCCGCCTGAGGCCAACACAGATACGCACGCTCCTCCTCCAACCTAATCTATTTAAAGCCTCCCTCTTTACACCCTCCCTGGAAGTTCCCATTTCCTTTAAATCTTTATTTATAACATCCTCCCAACTCAGACAAGGACGACCTGCTTTCCGTGTAGCCCCAGACGTTCGGCCAAAAAGGACAATCTTCGGTAATCTGTCATCCTTCATCTGTAGAACGTGGCCTAGCCATCTCAACCTTTCTTTCATTATAGCCCTAGAAAGCGGGATTTAACCACACTTTTCGTACAACCTACTGTTTGAAATACTGTCTGTCAGCCAGGTACCCAGAACAATCCGTAGACAATTTCTCTGGAAAACATCTAGTAAATTTTCATCTGCTTTTCGGAGTGCCCATGCTTCAGAGCCATATTTGACCACTGTCATCACTGTAGCTTCCAATATTCTAATCTTGGTTTGTAGACTTATCTTTCTATTCTTCCAATTTTTTTAACTGTGAAAAAACACCCTGAGCCTTAGCTATTCTACTTTTAACATCTTCACTGCTCCAACTATCTTTACTAATAATACTACCAAGGTAACTGAAGCTCCCAACCTGATCAATCTTTACGTTACCTAATGTCACCTGTTCATCTTCACTTATTCCTAGCCTTAGTGACTTAGTCTTCGTAACATTAATTTTCAAGCCTATTTTAGCACCCTGAACTCGCAAAACCTCCAAAAATTCATTCATTTTGCTCATACTTTCATCTAATATGCTTAAATCATCAGCATAGTCTAAGTCCAGGAGCGTTCTTCCTCCCCATTTGATTCCATGGTCTCCAATTGCCTTTCCTGTCCTCCTTAAGACGAAGTCCATCAGAATGATCCATATAAAGGGGGATAGAACACAACCCTGCTTAACTTGAGATTTAATACAAAACCAGTTGCTAACCTCATTTCCTACCTTAACCACAGCAGTATTATTCTCTTACATAGCACAAATCACTTTAATGTATTTTTCTGGTATACCATATAACGATAAGACCTTTTTAACGCTCTTCTATCAACAGAATCGAAAGCTTGCTCATAATCGATAAAACTGAGGACCAAAGGTGTTTGAAAACGAAGGGACCTCTCAATTATTAACCTAAGAGTGAAAACTTGGTCGACACATCCTCTACCTTTTCTAAAACCATATTGTTCTTCCCTTAAAACTTTGTCTACAGCATGTCTCAGTCTAAAAAGTATCTTATTACTCAGTAATTTGCTACCTACAGAGACCAGACTAATGCCTTGACAATTACGACACTCACTCTTCTCACTTTTCTTATACAGTGGTTTAATTAAGGTTTTCCTAAAATCATTGGGTACTTTCCCTTTTTGGGTACGTTCTTGAATTGTGGGGGTGTCCATATATATATATATATATATATATATATTATAAAAATAAGTTGTCTGTCTGTGGATCAGGTGATGTCATGTTTCTGTGTCGGCTGACGTCATGAAGTTAGTTGTCGTCATTTTTGCTTTGACGGTAACGTCATTCAAGATATTTAAGACATATGTTCACGTAGAAATCTATTAATGTTTAAGTTTACAATGACTGATGAACTTACCATGGCAAAAGCCGATGAAGATGCTCAAAGAGTCTATGCCAAAAAACTTGCTGCTGATAGAGAGAGTCAGAAAAGAAAGCGTGCCGAGGAACTACCAGAGCAACGCGAAAGCAGACTTGCTGCTAAAAGAGAAAGTGAAAAAAGAAGGCGTGCCGAGGAATCAAAAGAACAGCAAGGAAGCAGGCTTGAGGCTGATAGAGAAAGAAAGAACAGAAAGCGTGCCGAGGAATCAAAAGAACAGCAAGGAAACAGGCTTGAGGCTGATAGAGAAAGAAAGAACAGAAAGCGTGCCGAGGAACTACCAGAGCAACGCGGAAGCAGACTTGCTGCTAAAAGAGAAAGTGAAAAAAGAAGGCGTGCCGAGGAATTACAAGAACAGCAAGAAATCAGGCTTGCTGCTGATAGAGACAAAAATGATTCTTTTGCAAAAAAACTGCTGTATACTGAAGTGCCTTCGTATTACACGTGGAATACTAAAAATAAAGTATTTGAACGTCGAAAACAGGGTAAGTCAGTCGACGGCCAACCTACCATCTTCAAAGATACCACGATAGGAAGACTCTACACTGTTCACCCCAATCAACATGAATGCTTCTTTCTACGCCTGCTTTTGGTGAATGTACCCGGTCCGACATCCTTTGAGTATTTGAGGACTGTAAATGGTACTATACATGACACTTACCGTAGTGCATGCCAAGCTTTGAATTTATTGGAGAATGACCAACACTGGGATAACTGCATCAATGACGCGTGCGAAACGCCAACCCCAAGTCAAATTCGTGCATTGTTTGGCATCATTTTAACAACTTGCTCTCCATCAGCTCCTACAGAGTTATGGGAAAAATATAAGTCAAAAATGTCCAAAGATATACTCCATCGAAAACAGTTAGAGACGTCAGATATGACTTTTGATTTTACATCAGAAATTTATAACTACACTTTAGTTGTTTTAGAAGATTTGTGCGTACGTATGGCAAACAAACCTCTTCAGGATTTGGGAATGCCTTCACCTAACCGTATCGCTGCTGTTTCGACATGTGTAGAATTGGATCGTAAACAAAGTTACAGTACGAGTGATCTATTGTCGTATGTACAAAATAACATTTCCAAGTTAACGTCGGAACAAAAAGACATTTATGATACGATAATGCATTGTGTCGATAACAACGTTGGAGAAATTTCTTTTTGGATGCGCCAGGAGGTACTGGTAAAACGTTTGTGATAAAACTGATTCTGGCATCAATTCGATCAAAAATGATATAGCGTTGGCAATTGCGTCGTCCGGAATAGCCGCAACATTGCTGCCTGGTGGAAGAACTGCTCATTCAGCTTTGAAATTGCCTCTGAACTTGCATTCTACAGAAACTCCCACGTGCAATATTTCCAAATCATCTGGGATGGGTAAAGTATTGCAGCAATGCAAACTTATTATTTGGGATGAGTGCACAATGGCACACAAAAAATCGCTCGAGGCTCTGGATCAATGCTTGAAAGATTTGCGAGGGAAGTCGAAACCCTTTGGCAGCATATTAATATTGCTTGCGGGAGATTTCAGGCAAACATTACCTATAATACCTAGATCAACTCCTGCAGACGAAATGAATGCTTGCCTGAAAAATTCTAATTTATGGGCACACGTAAAAACATTAAAATTAACTACAAATATGCGTGTCCGATTGCAAAACGATGACTCTGGTCAAACATTTTCAGATCAATTGCTGGCAATGGGAAACGGAAAGCTCCCAGTAGACTCAATTTCAGGACGTATACAACTACCTGCTGATTTCTGTAATTTAGTGACGTCCAAAAATGAATTGATTGAAAAAGTATTTCCGAATATTCTAAAAAATTATAAAAATAATAAATGGCTAAGTGAAAGAGCGATTCTCGCACCCAAAAATATAGACGTCCACGAAATCAACAATATTGTTTTGACCAAGATTCGAGACCAGGCAGTCCTTTACAAGTCAGTCGACACAGTTTTGGAACCAAATGAAGCGGTTAATTATCCATCTGAATTTTTAAATTCCATAGATCTTTCAGGGTTTCCACCACACGTGCTACAACTAAAAATAGGCGTACCAATAATACTTTTAAGAAATATAAACCCACCAAAGCTTTGCAATGGCACTCGACTTGCCGTAAAAAAAACAATGGAAAACCTAATAGAGGCCACAATCTTGACAGGGCCTTTTGAGGGTGAGGCTGTTCTTATTCCTCGCATTTCCATGATTCCAACGGATCTGCCTTTTCAATTTAAAAGATTGCAATTCCCAATTCGATTAGCATTTGCAATCACCATTAACAAAGCTCAAGGTCAATCATTGGAAAAATGTGGTATAGATCTTAATACTGATTGTTTTTCCCATGGACAATTGTACGTTGCATGTTCGAGGGTCGGTAAACCTGACAATCTATTTATATGCAGCGACAATTGGACAGCGAAGAATGTTGTATATTCGCAAGTTTTACGCAGTTAATTTGTATTTTGGAACCAAATGAAGCGGTTAATTATCCATCTGAATTTTTAAATTCCATAGATCCTTCAGGGTTTCCACCACACGTGCTACAACTAAAAATAGGCGTACCAATAATACTTTTAAGAAATATCAACCCACCAAAGCTTTGCAATGGCACGCGACTTGCCGTAAAAAAACAATGGAAAACCTAATAGAGGCCACAATCTTGACAGGGCCTTATGAGGGTGAGGCTGTTCTTATTCCTCGCATTCCCATGATTCCAACGGATCTGTTTTTTCAATTTAAAAGATTGCAATTCCCAATTCGATTAGCATTTGCAACCACCATCAACAAAGCTCAAGGGCAATCACTAGAAAAATGCGGTATAGATCTTAATACAGATAGCTTTACCAATGTACAATTGTATGTTGCATCTTTGAGGGTCGGTAAACCTGACAATCTATTTATACGCACAGACAATGGGACAGCGAAGACTGTTGTATATTCACAAGTTTTACGTAGTTAATTTGTATTGTATCTATCTATCTATCTATCTATCTATATAAAAACGAGTTGTGTGTATGCATGTTTGTTTGTTTGTAAAAAGAGCGTTTGCATATGACGTCATTATTAGTACATACGGCTTTGTATATGGACAGACAATGGGAAAGCCAAGAATGTTGTATATTCGCAATTTTTACGTAGTTTGAAACACATATATAAATCTATCTATATTCACAGGTGGGACACAGGGACACAACTACAATGGCGCGTAACTAATATGGCGCGTAACGACTTACGCGCGCGGGGGGGCTTGGGGGGGCGCGTATAAATAGATTGGCGCGAAGCGCCACCCCAACTGCTAGTATATATATATATATATATATATATATATATATATATATATATATATATATATATATATATATATATATATATATACATATATATATATATATATACATATATATATATATATATATATATATATATATATATACATATATATATATATATATATATATATATATATATATATATATATATATATATATATATATATATATACACATATATATATATATATATATATATATATATATATATATATATATATATATATATATATATATATATATATATATATATATACTAGCTGTTGGGGTGGCGCTTCGCGCCACCCCAACACCTAGTTGGTGGGGGCGCTTCGCGCCCCCCCCCAAGCCCCCCCGCGCGCGTAAGTCGTTACGCGCCATAATAGTTACGCGCCATTGTAGTTGTGTCCCTATGTCCCACCTGTGAATATAGATAGATATATATATATGGTTTTAACTACGTAAAACTTGCGAATATACAACATTCTTTGCTGTCCCATTGTCTTTGCATATAAATAGATTGTCAGGTTTACCGACTCTTGAACATGCAACATATAATGGTCCATGGGAAAACAATCTGTATTCAGATCTATACCTCATGATTCTAATGATTGCCCTTGAGCTTTGTTGATGGTGATTGCTAATCGACCATTCCCTGTCCCGGTGTCCCGGTCGTCATTTACCTCCCCCTGTTTCCCCCGGTGTCCCCGTTGTAGTTGTGTCCCTGTGTCCCGGTCGTCATTTATATTCCCTGTGTCCCGGGTCCCGGTCGTCATTTGTATCCCGGTGTCCCGGTCTGTATATACATTCGTTTTTTAGTTTTGTTTTTCTCCTTTATTTTTTTCCTTTTTTTTTCTTTTTTAGCTTATTTAGATTTTTAGATTTTTTAGTTTTTTTATTAGTTTTTAGTTTTTTTTTCTTTTTAGTTTTTTTGTCCCGGTCGTCATTTATATCCCCCTGTTTCCCCCGGTGTCCCCGTTGTAGTTGTGTCCCTGTGTCCCGGTCGTCATTTATATTCCCTGTGTCCCGGTCGTCATTTGTATCCCGGTGTACCGGTCTGTATATACATTCGTTTTTTAGTTTTGTTTTTCTCCTTTATTTTTTTCCTTTTTTTTTCTTTTTTAGTTTATTTAGATTTTTAGATTTTTTAGTTTTGTCCTGGTCGTCATTTATACTCCCTGTGTCCCGGTGCTTTGTTGATTGCTAATCGAACATTCCTTTTGTCCTGGTCGCTTTCTCTTTGAGTGTCGTCATTTATTTTTTTCTTTTTTAGTTCTTTTAGTTTTTACCTTTTTTAGTTTTTTTTTAGTTTTTAGTTTTTTTAGTTTTTTACCTTTTTTTAGTTTTTTTAGTTTTTTTAGTTTTTTAGCTTTTTTATTTTTTTTATTAGTTTTTAGTTTTTTTGTAGTTTTTGCCTTTTTTTTATTTTTTTTAGTTTTTTAGCTTTTTTATTAGTTTTTAGTTTTTTTTGTAGTTTTTGCCTTTTTTTAGTTTTTTTAGTTTTTTAGCTTTTTTATTTTTTTTATTAGTTTTTAGTTTTTTTTGTAGTTTTTGCCTTTTTTTTCTCTTTGAGTGTCGTCATTTATTAGTTTTTTCCTTTTTTTTTTAGTTTTTTATTGGTTTTTACCTTTATTTTAGCTTATTTTTCAGTTTTTTCCTTTTTTTTAGTTTTTTTTTATTTTTTATTTTTTTTAGTTTTTTACCTTTTTTTAGTTTTTTTAGTTTTTTAGCTTTTTTACTTTTTTTATTAGTTTTTAGTTTTTTTTTGTAGTTTTCGCCTTTTTAGTTTTTTATTGGTTTTTACCTTTATAGTTTTTTTAGTTTTTTAGCTTTTTTATTTTTTTTATTAGTTTTTAGTTTTTTTTGTAGTTTTTGCCTTTTTTAGTTTTTTCAGTTTTGACGTCACCTGATCCAGTTTTTTCAGGTGACGTCACCTGACACATCCATCCACACATCCACAGACAGACAGACAACTTATTTTTATATATATAGATATATACACCCCCACAATTCAAGAACGAGAATATTTGAGCTAAAAGCTGTAATAGCTGTATTTGTTCATTTTCTAATCAGTAAATCTTTTAATTTAGTTGTTTTAACCTATAAACTATTTTGCAAACTATTTTTAGTATTTGTGGAACGATGGTGTCGACTGCGTGGAAATCTACTTTTCTACTTAAAAAGTCACGAGCCCTTCTCTGAGGCATATGGAGTTATAGTTTTAGATATCGCTGAAATCAGATTAGAAGCAGACTCTCCGTCTACTGGACCCTTCTATTTCAGCATAAGTAAGTTAACACCCTTTTAGAAAATACTCAGCAGCCCACACGATTTTTACTAAGAACATGATTTAATTAGGATCAACTATACTATCTAACCGTTCATGGTAGTGAACGGTTAGTTATCATAGTTGATGACTTCAGTTTTTACGAGTAGTCTGGCATACTGTTTCCTAACATCATACTTTGTTTGTTTCACAAAGTGGACGAGGGTTCTTGTATATATATCCTCTGCTTATATAATACTCTTCTAATATATTTCTCTAACGCTCAGTCCTAAAGAAATATATACCAAAATAAGATAAGATATAATTTAAGAAACGAATTTGGGTGTTAGCCTGTGTTTGCCCATTAGGGGAGGGGGGTAAAGTATAGTGGGTCTGAATGCCTAATGTGTAGTAAGGATTGATTTCTAACTTCACACTCTCCAAATGCTTTACCCCCACCTCCCCGTAATGAGCAAATATATACCCAGAATTACATATTTTTCGTCTATTATGTCACTTCTCTTTGTCTTGTCTCACGCTAAGCTGAAAGAAGCTAAGTAAAAGAACGCTTCTGTAATGCGTCAATGAATGAACAACTTTAGCGATAGAGGCCATCATTACTGATAAGATTCACAATTTGTTCCTTAACAGATATGAGAACAAAATTCTATAAAAATATATTAAACGTTGAACAATATGTAATATCTTAAACAATAATAACAGACCAATATACATATGAAAATAACTGCCAATCGAAAACGTTACAACTTAACGGTTTATTGTAGTAAAAGAGTTCTTGTCAATTCTTACCAGAAACATACAAAAATGAATGTCGAAGAAAACTTGATTTTAATATGGAAAAAAATAATATTAATTACAAAATTTAATAAAAAATAAAATAATAAAAAAATTAATTTCATTTCATATTAAGCAAAAATATTGACTTCAGTGATACCTTTCTTATGTGTTTTGTTTTGTCCATTGGTTACGGAACGAATGTTCATGAAAAATTGGGAAAGGTTCGTTCAGTCTCTAACTCTTGGCTCTAGTGTCTTTTTAAGGGTTTAAAAGAGATCATAGGACTAGATGGTTTTAAAATACTCTTGTACCTTCAGTGCCGTTAAAAGCCCACATGGCGCTCCTATTTCGGAATTGATATATTACTGAAAGTATAATTTCTTTTTGACATCAATTTATAATAGAAGTGATTTGAAAATATTATAACTGTAAAATTGTTAAATGAGACAGTAAAAATTGAATATATACATGTACAAGTACCAATCCATAAGTCGTGGCTATACATTTGAAATTTATTATCAATTAAAAATAAAGAGAAAAAACTAGATTAAAGAGTTAACACACGCTAGAAAATTACATAAAAGCTAAATCCCCTTGTAGACATTTTTTTTCAATTTTCTTCATCTCTCTAAAACTTGTAATTGTCCAATGAAAGTATCGATATTTTTTTTTAAAATATATTAATTATCGTTTTTATCAAACATAATATTTTGGAACCGAAGGTAAAAAAATGTTCGCAACTACTAGATCAAGAATGTATACTTTAGGAAGGGCTATATTCTTGTAGCTTATGCTCTTTTCTTTTGTGTATGTGTGTTTTGCTAACAAACAATTTTTCTTAGAGCAAAGCATTCTATGCACACCACTTCGCATGTTTTTTTGTATTTAGTAAAGGTTCTATAATTAGTTAAAATTAGAAAACTGTTCTTATATTTTATATTCGTATTTCTTTTGTTCAATTTTTGCTATTTTCAAGAAATAAATGGTTGAGATACTCAAATGTTCTTTTTGCTATTTTTCTTCTTCTGCTATTTTAGCTCACTTTCATTGAACTAATTTACATTAAAGATATGTTAATTGGAAATGGTATACCGAAAGAATGATCTGTAAAACTATTAGAAGAACAACGGAAGACTTACTAAACCTACAATTATAGAGGAAGAGAAAATAGACCAAGAAACAAATCCACATTTCTTCCATTTTTCTTTTTTTGCTTTAACTTTTTGACTTTTGTTTACATAACAAACAAAAACGTAAACTATTATAGATGTAAATTACTAAGCTAGGGAAAAATAAATTTTTTGCTAAAGTGTAATGATTAAATAAATAAACATTCCTAAAAACTTACATTCTTTCTGAACAACCTCTTTCAAACACCCCCACGATAACAACTACCATCCAAATACAACTCCATCCACCCCAAGCCCTTCAACCCGCTCCTTTTTCCATCCCTATATACTCTTAATCTTTTTTTTTAACTGTAGGTGCTCAGCTGCCCTAACAGGATGCGAATTCCATTCAGAAGGGCCAAGATACTTCAAAGTAAAACTAGATCTTACGCTAGTTTCAATATCCACAACCAAGTTATCACATCTATTCTGATCATGCTCATGAACACAACTTCTGAAACGGCAAAAGTTTCAGAGGAAATATAAAAGTTTCCGGGACTAGATTAAGCACATAATTAAACACAAATATCGCCGCTTGATAGTCCTTTATCTGTCCAACATTGAGTAGTATCGCCGCTTGACAGTCCCTTATCTGTCCAACATTGAGTAGCCTTAGGGACTGAAAGTATGCACTGGGGTCCTTAACATTTTCTACGTACTTCCCAATTATTATTGCTGCTCCAGACTAAACATCTGTAAGATATATACGGGTAGATTATTGCCAAATATATTGTGCGAAGAATATGTTCCGGCAGAATATGCTTCAGTCTTCTCAAAATGCTAACTCTACGTGCAATTTTAACGGAAATAATGTCGCTATGATACTTCCACAAAAAGTTGGAACCAATATCCAAACAAAGGTACTGTAGTGATTTAACTTGTACAGCAGGATTTTCAAACTGTAGGGCTTTACTACTTACATCAATAGAATCACTCACTCTACAGAATCTCAGTACAATCTTCTTTACATTCACGCACAGTAAACTTAAATCCGTAAACGCCTTCAATGTTTTGAGATCATTATTAGCTTTTGTTATTAAATCATCGACTGATTTTGCAAATACTGTTAGCGCAGTGTCATCCGCAAAAGAAGTAATGTATACATTCTGCAGTTAAAAGCACATCATGTCTCTGTAAACTAGATAAAGTAAAGAGGCCAGCACAGAGCCGTGAGGTACACCACACTTCACAGGAAAAGACAATGGGACGAAATCATTTAAAACAACTTCGAGGGATCTACTGTAAAGATAGCTCTAAAAACATCTTTGACAAACTCCATTTATTCCAAGATTTCTCATTCGATGAAGCAATACTTGGTATTCGACCGTGTCAAACGCTTTTCTAATGTCAATGAAAATAGACATAGGTACGTTACCTGAGTTTAATGCACAAATAAAGCCTTGAACCAGGTACTGTAAGGTGTGCATCGTCGAATGACCCTTACGAAACCAAAACTGTGTCCGACTCAAAAGCCTATTCATCTGAAGGAAATTTTAGAGCCTTTTATTTAGCCCTTTTTCCAGTCTATTTGAAAAGATAGCTAGAATTGATGTGAGTCTCCAGTTTCTATATCTAACTTACCACCATCTTTGTGAAATAGAATGAACCTCGCCACCTTAAACTGCTCCGGAAAGCTTCCCTTTTCTAGGGAAAAATTGATGGTAAAAGCAAGACAGGGAAGAATGTATCCTTAAATCACTTTAAGAGCTCGAATGGACAAACCATTAACACCGACCAAATTATAATTAAGTTACTGCACTACTTTAAGCACTTCTTCGCTCGTGCACGGCTGAAATTCCATATTTAATGTTTCACCACGGACGTCATTAATAGCATTGCAGGTCATTTCACTATATTTATTGCTAACACTAGATTGCACCTTGGAGCGAATATTCGGGAAAAATTTAGTTAACTTCTTAGTTTCAGTTGAATCACCGCAGAAATTCAAGAAAGAATATCAAAGCACTACATTCCTGGAAAATTGTACTATAAAAAAGTACTTAATTCTTCTCCATAGAGTTGCCTACCCAGTGTATTGTGAACTATTTAACAAAAAACCATAGTTAAAACGACTCAGTTAGTAACGCAAAAAACTTTCCAAGAGTGAACAATTTAAAAAAAAAATTAAACAACATTATGAAAAATTGTTCAAAATTACAAATCAGGCCGTTCGTGGTAGTGAATGGTAAGTAAAGAGCATTCCTTGTAGGAAATATCCAGAACCCTAAAAACTTGAAGGTTGAAAACAATATATGTATAAAAGATGTGTCTATCGGCTTTTCATATTGATTCTAAATATGTCTAATTTTTCATTCTGCTGTGACTTTTATAAATCTATTACTATACTTATTATTATTATACTTATTAGTATAATATTATTAGTATAATTATTATTATACTATTATATTATTACTATAGGGAAATTTACATGGAAACAGAACCAGAAAGGACTGTGAGCTTAAAGACCACGAATATGCAAATTTTAAGAAGTCATTAAATATAAACAGGGGTGTTTACCTCCCTCTCTATCCTCCTCTCCCTCTGTGCTAAAGATTGACTTGTGCTTTCTTGAAAGCATCTTATAATAAAGCAAGTATAGCCGTTCTTAGTATTTGGAGGTATTTGACTTACTGAAAACAATCCAACTGAAAATATTATTTTCGGAGGAAAAACAGCTAAATAAGTCCTGATGAAAAAGATTATTTTTTTGACCTTGCACTTGTGTTTAAAGGATTCATTCTAAGCATTAGGATGGGCAAACATGTCAGACTTCCGGTGTTCACTTTAATTTCCAAACTCTTTTAGGTCGTACGTCCCTAAACTTTTGTGTTCGTCTGTCCAGGACTGTCGGTAATGCACACAGAGCTACTCCCCCGCTCATAGTCCTAAATTTTGCCTTTCTTAAAATAATATTTTGACAATGTATGTATTTAAAACGTATAACAAGACCTCATTTAGGTATTTTCTTTTTGTTCACAACAAAATAGAATCATTCTAAGTATGGGCGTGGCTGCTGTTACTCTCAGCCCCTCGCTCTTTCAGGTAAGGATGCACTAATTGTCTTGGGAGATGGGGGAGGGACTCTAAACGACAAATATTAAGCTTTGGATCGTAATTTGCCATTTTGTTAATAGAAGGTAGGGGGTCTTTGTATACATTTTCTTCTTTGGAATTCCTGCAGGTTAGCGCAACAATATGGTTTTTTATTTTGCTCTCAGAATTTTTCTGCTTAAAGAGGGGAGCTATCCCTCCCTTTATCCTCTATGTTTCTTGTGTATATCCCTCCCCTCATGTCAATTATTTAAAAGTATTTTTTTTTTGCAAAAAACTTACTTACTTACTATTCTAAATATATTTCTCTAAAGAAAGGGGGGTTTTATCACAAGCTCCTCCTCCTCCATATTGGTATTAAGGAAGTTTCACAGAAATATGTCGACTTTAAACCTAAAAATTTGCGGCACTTTTAATGCCCTCCCCCCGCATGATATCCTGGTAAGTTCCTCCCCAATATTGTTGACCCGCACTGATACATTCCCGTGTATAAATTAATAAGCCTCAATTGAATCCATTCGAGTAAATGAAGCGTAGGAATAATTACTTATGTTTGCATTTTATATTAATGCATTTTATATTAGCTGCGTACAGGTTAAGGCTTGAGTGTGTCGCCATATTGCAGCATTATCTCTGAAACTCGGATGCTGTTTAAAAAGCTTTTCGATAGTTTGAAACTGCTCAGTTATATAAAACAATCTGTTCAATATCTTTGCTGTAACTAATTGTTCGTTGCTGATCTCAGAGATAAGATCGTCTTGGATTTTATTTCCTATTTAAAAATGTCATTTATTTAATTTATTTATAAGATTTAATTTATGAGTTGTCTTCAATCAATTTTTTGAGAATGTCTATCACAAGCCGAAATGGGCTGAATTCGCATTTTCGAGCTGAATAAAAAAAAAAAAAAAAAAAAAAAAAAAAAACAAGCAAAGAATCGAATTTAATGTAGCAATATATATATATATATATATATATATATATATATATATATATATATATATATATATATATATATATATATATATATGTATATATATATATATATATATGTATATATATATATATATATATATATATATATATATATATATATATATATATATATATATATATATATATATATATATATATATATATATATGTATATATATATATATATATATATAATATATATATATATATATATATATATATATATATATATATGATATATATATATATATATATATGATATATATATATAAATATAATATATATATATATATATATATATATATATATATATATATATATATATATATATATATATATAAAATATATATATATATATATATATATATATATATATATATATATATATATATATATATATAATATATATATATATATATATATATATATATATATATATATATATATATATATATATATATATATATATGATATATATATATAAATATAATATATATATATATATATATATATATAAATATATATATATATATATATATATATATATATATATATATATATATATATATATATATATATATATATTATATATATATATTGAAAATGTTAAAGAGGCTGTAAAAATTTCAAAAAAACATATTAAAACTTGGAGGATTAAAAGAAATAAAACCAATGAAGCCACAAGTGAAAATTGAGTCTAGTGACAAAACATTTCGCAATTGAATAGAAAAAATAAGTTGATACTATAAAAACAAAGCTCAAAAGCGGTGAAACAACATTAAATAATTGACTCGCGGAGAGGTATCCAATGATCCTTGAATCACAGAGCCACTCTAGTCTTCAATATGACTATTTTTCGCTACGAATTCATACATAGAAAATATACATCGAGATTTCAAGAGCATATTGGCATATCAAACAGTTCGCGGTAACGAACTGTAGTAAGGAGCGACCCGGCTCAATAGTAAACGAAACTCTAAAAAACTCTAAATTTTGATGCTAAAAGATACATAAAAAGAATTGAATTTTCATGCTGATTCTAAATATATAAGTTTCATCAAATTTAATCTTTGTCATCAAAAGTTACGAGTCTGCGAAAATTTGCCTTATTTTGGAAAATAGGGGGAAATACCCCCTAAAAGTTAAAGAATCTTAACGAAAATCACACCATCGTTTTCAGTGTATCAGAGAACCCAACTGCGAAAATTTCAAGCTCCTATCTACAAAAATGTGGAATTTCGTATTTTTTGCCAGAAGACATCACGGGTGCGTGTTTTTTTTTCCAGGGGTCATCGTATCGACCAAGTGGTCCTAGAATCTCGAAATAGGGCTCATTCTAACGGAACTGCAAAGTTCTAGTGCCCTTTGTAAGTGACCAAAAAAACTGGAGGGCACCTAGGCCCCCTCCCACGCTCATTTTTTTCTCAAAGTCAACGGATCAAATTTTAAAATAGCCATTTTGTTCCGCATAGTCGAAAACCATAATAATTATGTCTTTGGAATGACTCACTCCCCCACAGTCCCTGGGGGAGGGGCTGCAAGTTACAAACTTTGTCCAGTGTTTACATACAGTAATGGCTATTGGGAAGTGTACAGATGTTTTCAGGGGGATTTTTTTTGGTTTGGGGGTGGGGTTGAGGGGAGGGGGCTATGTGGGAGGATCTTCCCTTGGAGAAATATGTCATGGGGGGAAGAGAAATTCAATGAAAAGGGCGCGGGATTTTCTAGCATTACTATAAAAAAAAAACAATGAAAAAATACACATGAAAAAGTTTTTTCAACTGAAAGTAAGGAGTAGCATTAAAACTTAGAACTAACAGAGATTATTACGCATATGAGGTGTTCTAAAAATACTTTAGCATAAAGAGCGAGGTATTTAGAAGGAGATAAATACCTTGCTCTTTATGCTAAAGTATTTCTAGTAATTTCAACTATTTATTCTACGGCCTTTCTGATTCAGGGGTCATTCTTAAAGAATTGGGACAAAACTTAAGATTTAGTGTAAACAGCGAGGTAATAACGAGGGGACAAACCCACTCATATACATAATAAAAAATATAAGAACATAAAAGTTTGTTACGTAAGTCAATTCATAAGTTACGTATATTTTTTACTAATAAAAATGTTCGTTAAAAATTAAAAGTTCTAGTTGCCTTTTTAAGTAACCGAAAAATTGGAGGGCAACTAGGCCTCCTTCCCCACCCCTTATTTCTCAAAATCCTCTGATCAAAACTAAGAGAAAGCCATTTAGCCAAAAAAAAAATAAATTAATATGCAAATTTCATTTTAATAATTTATGTGCGGAGAGCCAAAATTAAAAATGCCTGAATTCAAAAACGTTCAGAAATTAAATAAAAAAAAAACTTGTTTTTTAAACTGAAAGTAAGGAGCGATATTAAAACTTAAAACGAACAGAAATTACTCCGTATATGAAATGGGTTGTCCCCTCCGCAATCCCTCGCTCTTTACGATAAAGTTTGACTCTTTGCCACAATTCTACTTTTTAAAACAATTAAAAAATTTAGCGTAAAGAGCGAGGGATTGCGGAGGGGACAACCCATTTCATATACGGAGTAATTTCTGTTCGATTTAAGTTTTAATATCGCTCCTTACTTTAAGTTAAAAAAAACTAGGTTTTTTATTTAATTACTTGCAAAATCGATGCTACATTAGTGCAATCGCAGTGCAAGACTTTGCACTGCGAGGGCTCGCAGTACAGAGTCTTTGCTTGCTTTGCATGAGAGGGCTCATGCGCCTCTCTTTTGACCAAGCCAGTCCCTTTGTCTCGCACCACTTGGGCCCTCCTGAAGGGTAAAGAGTGTTTCTCGGGCTCTAAGGAAGAAAAAAATTGTGTGTGTGTGTGGAGGGGGAGGGGTAGGTTACTTATTTATTTAACATATCACCTATATTTGGGACGAAAGCAAAGGTAACAAAGTTCTTATTAAGAAGGGTATCTGAGTTTTATACCTTTAATTTTTAGTTGATATTTTAATTTCCAGTAATTTGTTTGTCTTTTTCGCATTCTTTGTAATATTGAAAGGGAGATGCTTACAAGTTTTGTTTTCCTCTATTGAAATCATGGTTACTTCAAATATCAATCCAAGTTTGTATCCCTCCTTTCATATTTCCGAATAATCCAAATAGCAACTCTAATTCAATGTCTAGCTTATTTTGCACTGTTGCGGGGTACTGATTCACAAAAATAAGAGGGGTGAGGGAAGGAGTTTTACAGCTTGAAAAATAGAGATAGAAAAAAAGTGGGAGAGACCAATATATTTTCCCCTTTTTATGGCACTTGGTATTTAGGTGGACGGTTAATTCGGAAAAATTAGAAAAAATGAGGTATTTTTAACTTACGAAATTGTGATCGGATCTTAATGAAATTTGATATTTGAAGGATATCGTGTCTCAGAGCTCTTATTTTAAATCGCGACTGGATCCAGTGACATTGGGGGGAGTTTGATGGGGAAACCAGAAATCTTGGAAAACCCTTAGAGTGGAGAGATCGTAATGAAACTTCATGGTAAGAAGCTTTGGCTTTTCGGGACCTCGTCACTAGTGCCATATGAAGTCTTGGCTCTTGTTTTTCTTAGGAAAATACCAAAGAAAGGATTTTCATAATCAAAGGGAAAAGGGCAAAAGATCTACAAGAGCTATTGGCACCTCCCTCCCACAATTTGCGCCTCTGTGTTGTGATTCTTTCAAGTTGTGTGTTTATCACAATTTTTTTGACAATGGTGTGATTTTTGAAATTTAAGGTTTTCGTTCTTTTTAAACTCCGTGTTTTTCAAAAATTTATATCTGTACTGGACGTTGGTTCATGAAAACGAGAATTTTTTCAGCAATGGGACCAGATAAATCTGAGCTGATTTTGGGGGCTAGTACATCTCCCGAAAGAGATTCATGGATCCAGTCACTTCATATGGCCAGTTATAGCTACGTTCGAGCTCAGGCGGATTCCTTGAAGATTCGTCTAACAGAGCTGCAAGCAAAAATAAAAACCAAAGAAGATGAGGAGAATAGTGTGTGTATAGTTGGAGATAGACCTTCTATTGAAGTTGGCATTGGTTGTGACAATTTGAGGTGCGATGCCAATGGCTATCCACCTGATGCTAAGATCGTTGTTGGCTATCGTAGCAAATCATGTTTCTTCTGGAATAGTTTATGTGAAACGGAAACGGTTAAAGTAAGTTTTTCGTGATCTTGTTGGTTTTGTATTTTACTGTTTACTTTTAAACTCTTACTATTTCGCCTTAGCTCATTTTTACTTTTTATATTGTTTTATTTTCATTTTTAGTATTCTATTCCATTGATGGTTTTATTTTATTTAGTTGTATTTAATTTTTATATGAATTTATTTTATTTTATTACTATTCCCTTCAAAGTAATAACATATACCTACTACAATGAAGGGAGGTAAGAGAGAATTTCCTCTCCCCAAGGCTGGTCACAATAGTTCCCCTCCCTGTAAAATTCAAATGATTGTTGTCTATCGCACATTTTTCCTATTCTTACTGTTATGGTTTGTGTTCGTGTTGTTTGCGGTTTCAATTTTACTGTTTGATCTTTGCTATTCTTTTCTTATTCATTATATAAGAAGTCGGTAAGTTAAATATTTGTTACACTAAACGGTAAAAATTGCTGACTGTTGCCTTGAGTCCCAAAAATCAACAAAATATGACAAACATCTATGAAACAATAATGATTTTGTCTCTCGGAATTTGGGTTCTAACAGTGTGTCTAAGTTTTTACCAAAGGTTTTTGGAAGGATTTAACTGAAGCCGGAATAACTTATATGATTTTTTTTTTTTGATCATATATCTTTTGATCAAAATTTTTATTTTTATTAAATCAATAAGTGGCAAACTAAGTATTTGCCATATTGTTTCCTAAAGCTAACAAAATCAGAAACAAATTAAAACTTGAATCAGATCAAGTTAATTTAATTATAGGTTAAGTTTTTATGGCAAGTTTTTATGGCACTTGCCAGTCAGCCAAGTGCCATATAGCGATCGCAATTCCGGTTCGTCTGTCGGTCGGTCTCTTGGTCGTGGTTTTGCTAGTTCGGGCATTTCCAGATAAGCTAGGACGATAAAAGTTGGCTGTCGAGTCAGGGACTGGACCAGATTAAATTAAAAATTACCGCTTCTCCGATTTGACTATCTGGGGGGGGGAAGTAGAGGGACGTTTCATTCGGAAAAATTAGAAGAATTATTCAAAAATGGCTCATTGAAAGCCTGCATAGCGGATTGGATATGGTGTTGGTTTTCTACTCCGTTTATAAGTTTTTTTTTCTTGCTCTGCCATTTTTAACTATTTAGTTTAACTTCAAAACCATTCCTAAAATGTCTGGCCTTGACTAACACTTACCAAAAATATCCGACTGGATCACGTTTTATGGTGATTAAATCTGAAATTTGCTATAGTATGAGCGAACAAGCGTAGGAGGAGCTAAATCAAGCGATGGATTTAAAGTGATCACAAATTATAGAAAAAGCTATTCAGCTTAAGAGGCAGAAATTCCGCGCAGTGATGCTTATCATGGTAGTAGCCTCCAAAAAAACATCATCGCGATAACATTGCGACATGTTGGCTCTTCCGACCTCGTCACAAGTGCCACATGAGGTATTGGCTCTTGTTAGTAAGGGTTTTCTGGAGGGAATGGATTGAAGCTGGAACAATTTAACTATAATTTTTTATCATTTTTTTTAGGCTGTGAGCAGTTCACTGGCTGCTTTTCCTAATCCACTATTTGCCCTTTGCTGAATTTTGTTCTTAAATACTGAATCTAGAAAGTGGGAAGCTAAGGGCTTGTTATAATATATAGTAGTACACAAATTATTTCCAGTGGTTTGAGTTTGAAATAATAACGAGATGAATTACACAAGATTAATATTAGCTCAATGCATCTGGGGTTTTAATTAAAGGCCTAATTTATATTCAAGGTTTTGTGGAAATAATTATATTAAACAAATCAGCCAAAATAATTTCTTTTTTTTTTGTGTTTTTAGGGTTGTTTGTATTTTACCGTTTTTTTCTAGTTTCACTCTTGGGTTTTTAATTTTTTTACTTTTACTTTATTACTGTTAGGTTTTTTACTCTTTAACTATTTTTTCTGCTGGCAGTTATACCTAGTATAGGAAATTTTCTAGTACATATAATTGGTCCTTTTTTTGAGAGCGCATTCTTCCCTTTCTGTATGAAGTCTGCTCGTGTTGTTGGTCAACAAAGGAATGATGTAAAGGACCTCTCCAAGTCTAGGTCCATATTTGTTTTGTGTGTTTTCGGAAGGATTATGGAATGCTGTATGTCTATAAAAATAGAAAATTTTCTTGAAAAAAATGATTTCTTCAATAAATCTCAGTTTGAAATCCCTGAAAGGGAAATCTTGTTTGATTGGCGTCAAAGGGGTTTCAGGGTACTCACGAATTTGCCTATCAGAACCCTTACTGCAAACGGCGCTGCAGGGTGACCTTGAGGAGTGCCGCCCCTTGAAGAAATTACAACCCAGTAATAGATACACTATTTGCACTGGATTCTTATTGATGGATAATTCTTTTGGGTTTTGTTTGCTTTGATGGGCTGAAAAGCTCCTCCTAACTAAGTTATATTGTATGGGCTGCAGCCCCACAGTAGTATACTGCTTGTAGGCTTGAATATATAATGAGTCAGTGGTGATAGACTTGAGATTGCTTTTGCAGGATTTTGACTCTTGTTGACAGAAGAGCATCAGTAGAACCTAGTGATGAAGGAAGTAGACCCCCCCCCCCTACAGTGACTCAGATGAATTTTAATTGCAGCCACAGAAACACTTAAACAGGATCCCAGGTAGAAATAATGTACTTTTATTAGGGGGTTTCGAATGCCCAGACTGGTAGGAATAGGGATCTTAGGTAAATTGTGTGTAGGAAAACATAAAAGTAAAGGTTATAAACTGCTGCAATTTTGAAGGTATAACAATCTAGTTTTGGTCGAAATAAAATAATCTAGTTTGGCAATAAAATTTGAATTAAAATAATCTAGTTTGGCAATAAAATTTGAATTAAGGATGTATGAAGTGGTTGTCATAGATAGAATTGTGGAAGATCTAGAAGGTGTAGCCAGCCAGCCTGAAAGGATAGAAAAATGTTAAGGCACAGGTGCTGATAGTATGGCAAGTGAGTCTTATAAATATGGTGGTTTTGAAGTTAGAGAATTTCTGAAGACTATGAATATGATTTTTAAAAACGGGAAAGTGTCCAGTGATTTTACGAGCTTAGTATAAAAGTTAATTGCTTAGTATAATGATGCTTCTTAGACTTCAAGATGTTGTGGATAAAGTTTTAAGTGAACAATGTGGTTTATGGAAAAGAAGAGAATGCGTCGACCAAATTGAGAAAGGCCTGAGTCATCAGACCCCTTTAGTCCATAGCTTCATAGATTTTGAGTAAAGGTTTGATTCAGCCAATAGAAGAGTTTTATCAGAGGTCCTATCCTTGTATAGTATACCTGGGAAAAACATGAAAGTAATTAGTGCTATGTACGAGAATAGCATCGTTGCTGTTGGAAATGAGGTTAGTACCTAGTTTCCTATTGAATAAGGAGTTAAGCAGGGTTGCGTCCCGTCCTTTTTCCTATGGATCATTTGATGGACTTTATCCTAAGAAACACAGCAAAGGCTATTGGAGAGCGTGGAATCAAATGGCAAGGTAAAACTCTCCTAGACTTAGATTATCCTTATAATTCGAACATCCTAGATGAAAATATTTGGGAAGTTAGGGCACAAGAATATGCCTGCAAATTAAAGTTAAGAAAACTAAGTCGCAAAGACTGGGAATAAATGAAGGTGAAGCTATTAAAAGTAGAATATCCAAGACCTAGGTTTTTTTCACATATTATAAAAGGTTGGAACAATAGGAATATAAGTTTGAGAACAAAGATATAGGAAGCTGCAGCAATGACGTGGTTAAGTATGATTTTGAAACGTGGGTGTTCCGAAAGACTGAGGAGCATTTTTTAGATGCTTCCAGAGGAATTGACCACGGATTGTTTTGGGTACCTGTCTGACTGACTGGATTTTAAACAAAAGGCTTTATGAAGAATGTGGTTCCATCCCGTTTTCTAGGGCTCTACTGAGAGAAAATTTGAGATAGCTAGGACACGTTTTGCGGATGAAGGATGACAGATTTCTAAAGACCGTCCTTCTCGGCCAACCATATAGGCTAGACGGAAATCAGGCTGTCCCCCAATTGGTTGGGAGGATGTCAGAAGGGAGGATTTAAATGGAATTTAAACTTCTTGGGAGAGTTCTAAGAGGGAGGCTTTGAATAGATTGCGATGAAAGAGAGCGTGCTTAGCTTTGATTTCACTTGTTGAAATTTCTCGCTACCTATATACGCTAGTTGACTAATGGAAGTTGGAAGCAACATATAAGTAGCATAAGGTAGGAACCTAGAATAGAAGGAACATAGGTGTAATCCGCAGTATGAAACTCGTTCTGCCGCTTGAAGCTATGCGTTCTATTTATTTTGTTGTTCATTCCTACCTAAATTATTGTTCACTCATTTGTCGGGAAATTTTTCATTCTTATTAAAGTCCGCTTCAGATGAAAGTTCTTAGGCCGATACAGGACGCCTAGTTTACATACATATGGAATGTACGCGTTGTTTTAGTCTTTCATTTGTTTTCTCTCTACTGGCCGCAGTCTCGTTTGATGTTTTTTTTCATTGTGTTTTATCTCTCTTTGTTGTAAATTCCGCTTTCATAGACAACAAAATGAGGTACTTTGTATTTTGAAAATCTATCATCTCTCTCTTGTTCGTCGTTCTCGTGTATGTCTTCTTCGAAAAGTATTTATTGAAAATCCTCCTTGATGAACTAGCAGTTATCTTTAATTCGATTTTAATTAAAGATAAGCACAGTCTTCTGAAGCTGTCCGGATATTTCTTTTCTTTTGATTTGCTCCCAATTGCCGAGCCATCTTCTCACCTAACTCGTAATAGATGCAAATCACGCCGGTCCTGTTTTTAGTATTATTGGTTACCCACTTTCATTTTTTCCATCTGATAAACACATCCAAGTACGTTCTAGGCATCATTCCAGCAACGTCAATTCCCGAAAATATAGGGCGGGAGTGGATTTTTCAGAATATAGGGGAGGGGAAGGGGGGCAAATATGCCGTTTTTTCAGCATCCTGAATGCAAATTCAAAAAAAAACATTTTTTAAATAAAAATGCCCAGAAAATTTTTCTTCCAAAATTTAATGGTAGAGGGCAAGAAATCTAGGCTGAAGGTAAATCAGTGATTCATGAATCTTTTTAATCGACTCCTTTAAACCCTCATCATACTTAGGTAGCTTCAATAGCCCTTACTTAGGCAGCGCAATAGCGCTGCCTAAGTAAAGAATGATGTTGGCACAATGTATTATTTATTAATTTTATTTTATTTATGTTTTGGTTTGTTTTAGACCAGGGCACTTAGTATCGAATGTTGGAGAATTTAATTGAAACGGAAGGAAATTGAAAGGGTATACCTGGATATCACCAGTACTAAAGAAAAAAAAGGAAACTAGTGATTTATTTTATTAACAATGAAGACAACAAAGGTTTTTTCATACCTGGAAGTTAAGCAACGGATAAGGGACAAGATAGAAACGGGTTCAGAAACAGTACATGGCAGGCGGTGTCTGGATGGGGAGTGTCTTTTGGGGAAAATGTTGTCGGTACGAAGATTTATTATTGCATTTTGTTTTTGCAAAACGGAGGCACAACTTTCCTCTCCTGTGCTCAAAAGTATCCAGCTTGGTCTTTTTTAAAGGGAGCGAGTATGATACCTTAGCTTCTTTAAAAATTATTCTCTGGGCTCTTTTTTGAATGGAAACAACTTTTTTCTGATTCAACACGGGAGAAGCCAGAATGCCAAAATGGACATGTATATTAAAGATGATGGAGGATAAAGGAAGTATAGATCCGTAAAGATAGGAATGGGGGGGAGGTGTGTTAAATTTATTCAAGAGCTTTAGGAGAGACATACACGCATTAGCTTTATGGACTGTATCTTTAACGTGGATATCCCACTTTCAATTAGAGGAAATGTAACCCCAAATAATTGAAAGGAAGACACAGAAATATCCGGGGGGATATGGTTAAGGAAATGGGGTTAGGTCTTAAGGAAACTTTGGCATTATCATAGTCAATTTTAAAGTTGGAGATTCTTCACAGAAAACTTTCCAGTACAGCTTTTGGGCTCCTATCCCCTCACCACCGTCTTATCCGTTTTTTTCGTTGATTTTGTTTGTGTATTTGTTTTTCTCTGTGTTTTTTTTTTATATTTATTCTTACTTAACCATATTTACTTTATGTATCGCATGGATGAAAAAAAAATATTTAGAGGGTTTTACTCTCATGTCCAAGACCACAGCGTCATCTAGTATCATTGAGGATACTCATAGGGTTGCTTACTAAGTTTTGGTAGCAGGTTTCAACAACTGTTAGGTCATCCACAAATTGACATCTGTCGGGAAATTCTTTAGCGAGGTTATTTATCATAACAGATAAAAGGAATGGACCTAGGAGAGTACCTTGGGGTACTCCATTGTGGACAGGGAGGGGAATGGAATAATGATTCTGATATTTGACTACCTCTGATCTTTTTGATAAAAAGGAGACAACCGATTTAACCAGGGAAGGATCAATATTGAAATCGGTTCCAAGTTTCTCAACCAAAGTATTGTGGTTAACAAGGTCACATGGTTTTTGAAGGTCAATATAAATTAAATTTAGCCAGAAATTAGGTTTTTCGAGAATTTCTCCAATTGAGTCAATAAGAAAAACAAGGGAATGGGAAGTTGAAGTGGTTTTGATGTTTCCGAAATGTTTCAGGTCAGTAAAAGGTAGGATTTTCTCCTTTAGCCAATCTGCAAGGAATCCTTCATATAGTTTAGAGAATACAGGAGTGAGTGAAATAGAATGAACATCTTCAAAACTAGGTTTTCCGTATTTTTTTTTCAAGGGGGTTATGAAACCCTGTTTCCAAGTCTGCGGATATTGGCCAGACTCAGTAATCTCGTTGAAAATAACAGACAAGGGCCTTGAGAGAAAGCCACTGAAAGCACTAATAAGAGGAAACGGGATATCTAAAGGACAGACACTTGTTTTTTGTAGTTTCCCAATTTTTCTATCGATTTGAACCAAGTGACATATAGCGATCGCAGATTCTGTCTGTCTGTCTGTCACGGTTTTGCTACTTTAGGCACTTCCAGGTAAGCTAGGACGATGAAATTTGGCAGGCATATCAGGAACCAGACCAGATTAAATTAGAAATTGTTGTTTCCCGATTCGACCATCTGGGGGGACGGTTAATTTGGAAAAATTAGAAAAAATGAAGTATTTTTAACTTACGAACGGGTGATCGGGTCTGAATAAAATTTGATGTTTGGAAGGATATCGTGTCTCAGAGCTCTTATTTTAAATCCCGACCGGATCCGGTGACATTGGGGGGAGTTGGCGGGGGGGGGGGGGCTAAAATCTTTGAAAATGCTTTGAGTAGAGGGATCGGGATGAAACTTGGTGGAGAAAATAAGTAGAATTCTAGATACGTGATTTACATAACAGGAACGGATCTGCTCACTTTGGGGGAGTTGGGGGTTTTGTTAATTCTAAAAAATTAGAAAAAATGAGGTATTTTTAACTTACGATGGATTGGTTGGATCTGAATGAAATTCCGTATATAGAAGGACTTCGTAACTCAGATGTCTTATTTTAAATCCCGACCGGATCCAGTGTCATTGGGGGAGGGGGGAAATCTCGGAAAACGCTTAAAGCGGAGAGATCAGGATGAAACTTGGTGGGAAGAATAAGCACAAGTCCAAGATATGTGACGAAAATAACCGGAGTGGATCTGCTCTCTTTAGTCGAGTTGGGGGGGGGGAAGAAATTCGGAAAAATTTGAAAAAATTGGGTATTTTGTAACTTACGAACGGGTGATCAGATCATAATGAAATTTGATCTTTAGAAGGATTTTGTGCTTTAGAACTCTCATTTTAAATCCCAAACATATATGGTGACATTGGGGGGAGCTGAATTGGAGGGGGAAACCGGAAATCTTGGAAAACGCCTAGCGTGGAGAGATCGGGATGAAACTTGATGGAAAGAATAATCACAAGTTGTATATATGTGATTGACATAATCGGAACGTATCCGTTTTCTTTAGGGGAGCTTTAGGGGAGTTGTTAGTTTGGGGGGTTCCCAAAATTACCACGATGTTTTTGCCCACGCTCACAATGCCCACGCTCCCAATGCCCACGCTCACAATACCCACGCTCAGAATGCCCATGACTCAAAATGCCCACGGCTCAAAATGCTCACGATTGGATAAATTTTAGGTTTCAGTCCTTAATTGGAGATAAGACGAGGGGTTGCTTAATCTCCAAACCCATGTACACCGAGTGCTGGTGCCGGGATGCGCTAGGAGGGTGCCATTTCATCCTAGACAGGGTAAAAACTGACAAAAGTGGAAGGTGCCGGGAGACGCCAGGAGGGTGCCATTTCATCCTAGACAGGGTAAAAACTGACAAAAGTGGAAGGTGCCGGGAGGTGCGAGGAGGGTGCCATTTTATCCTAGACAGGGTAAAAACTGACAAAAGTGGAAGGTGCCGGATGGGTGACGGGAGGGTGCCGGGAATGAGTGTACACCGGGTGCTGGGAAGGAAGAACCCAGCATGCCGAGCCGGGGAGACCCTCCAACAGATTGACTCTAGTTCAGCATTGTGGAGTGACATAAGAGGTGTATTGTAAGTGGGAGATAGTAACGTCGGCAATCAAGGGGGGGGGGAATTAATGTCAGGTTTTTCTTCTCACTCAATTGGACTATCTGTCTTGGCTTTTTCTACAATTAGCCATGACTTGATGCCCACAACTATTCCATTTTAATTCAATTTTGAGTCATGGGCATTTCGAGTCGTGAGAATTTTGAGTCTTGGGTATTTTGAGCCGTGGGCATTTTGCAGTCGTCGGCATTTTTCGTGGGCATTTTGAGTGTGAGCCGTTAATTTGGAAAAACTAGAAAAATTGAGATATTTTAACTTAAGAACGGGTGACCGGATCTTAATAAAATATGATATTTAGAAGGAACTCATGTCTAAGAGCTCTTATTTCAAATCCCGACCAGATCTGTTGACATTTGAGGGAGTTGGAGGGGGAAACCGGAGATCTTGGAAAATGCTTATAAATGTCGTAGATACGTGATTGACCTAACCAGACTGGATCTGCTCTCTTTGGGGGAATTAGGGTTGGGGTTCAGTGTTTTGGTGAGTTTGGGTGCTTCTGGAAGTGCTAGGACGATGAAAATTGGTAGGCGTGTCAGGGAGCTGCACAAATTGACTTGATAAAGTCGTTTTCCCCGATTTGACCATCTGGGGATCTTAATGAATTTTGATATTTAGAAGGACCTTGTGACTCAGAGCTCTTATTTTAAATCCCAACCGGCATTAAGCTTCTGATTTTCCTTTTAAAGCAATATATTGATTCTTAGAATTTTGCCAGAGCTCATACCATATGAGCTCCTGGCTCTTCTGACCTCGTCACAAGTGCCATATGAGCTCTTAGCTCTTGTTTACCTCGGAGTACTAACTTTTTCGTTTGTTGGTAAACAATTCTTTTGGTAAACAATTGGTAAACAATTCTTGTAGAAGGATCGGGCGGATTTAATTATTTACTTTTTAATTACTTTTCTTAGTTCATTAACTTCGTTCAGTTTACCATTTCCGAAAAGATTCAATTTTTTTTCTAATTAGCGCTTTTATGGGTTGATTAATGCTTGGTTTGTCACTGGATCACTTCCTAAATCTTTTTTTCTGGGAAAGAAACTAGATATTTATGGTTTAGCTTTTTGTGAAAGTTAGTGATTTTTTCATCAAGATCATGCAAATTATAAATATCATACCAATACTCAGAGCTCAGCCACCTTCCTAAAAAAGAAGGCATTTTGAAGGGGAGGGGGGGGGAACGAGCCATAAGTTACTGAGAATGTATGCTTGAAATTAAAAGAGGGGACAGGAGAAGGGGAAAATGATAACTCCCATCCAATGGAGGCGAATATGTTGGGGGGGGGGCTGTAAAAATTATTCAGATTAGTTAGAATCACATCTAGAGAGGTGTTTTCCCTAGTTGTTGGTATTTAACTATTTGCTTAACTTTTAGAGAAGAGCAGCAAATCGAATTCATCTTAAGTTCATTGGCGTCACCAGCCTGAGCAAGAGCCAGGAGCTCAAATGGTACTTGTGACGAGAGATCGAATCCGGTCCGGCTATGTCAATCACGTACCTAGAACGTGTGCTTATTCTCGAACTCGCCAAAGCACAAGAAATCCCCCTAACTCCCCCAAAGAGATTGGATCCGGTCCGGTTATGTCAATCACGTATCTAGAACTTTTGCTTATTCTTTCCATCAAGTTTCATTCCGATCTCTCCACTCTAAGCGTTTTCTAAGATTTCCGATTTCCAAGATTTATGTTTCCCCCCTCCAGCCCCAGTGTCCCAGAATCCGATCTGTATTAGTAATGGACTAATCTGAGACATGGAATTCTTCTGTAAATCAAGTTTCATTTAGATCCGATCACCCTTTCACCCTTTCGTAAAATAAAGATTCGACCCCCGTCAAATGGTCGAATTGGGGGAACGAATGTTATCAGGTCATTTTGTGGAAGTCCCCTACACGCCTACCAATTTTCATCGTCTTAGCACGCCCAGAAGCACCAAACTCGCTAAAGCACTGGAAATCCCCCTCCCACCTCCAACTCCCCAAAGAGAGCGAATCCGGTCCGGTTATGTCAATCACGTACCTAGGACTTATGCTTATTCTTCCCAGCAAGTTTCATCCCGATCACTCAAACTTCAAGCGTTTTCCAAGATATCCGGTTTATCCCTCCAACTCCCCCAGTGTCACTGGATCTGGTCGGGGTTTAAAATAAGATGTTTGAGACACGAGGTTCTTCTAAATATAAAATTTTATTAAGAGCTGATCACCCGTTCTTAAGTTAAAAGTACCTCATTCTTCTGATTTTTCCGAATTAACCGTCCCTCCACGCCCTCTAGATGGTTGAATCAGCGAAATGACTATTCCTGATTTAATTTAGTCTGGTCTGGTCCCTGATAGGCCTGCCATCTTTCAGTGATCGCCATATCGATTACTTATCTAGTTTCGGATGTTCTTCATGTAATAATTGGGGTCATCCGGGATCCGAACCCGAGTTCTCTCGCATCCTAAGCAAAAGTCATACCACCAGACCAAAGACCCACACCTAAGAACAATAGCCATTTGTTCTGTTGCAAATAAAAATTGTTCTCGACTATCTCGTTCGCTCGCTCTCCCCCCCCCCAGATGGTCGAATCGGGGAAGTGACTATTCCTAATTTAATCTAGTCCGGTTCCTAATACGCCTGCCAACTTTCATCGTTCTAGCTTATCTGGAGGGCTCAAACTCGCAAAACCGGTACCGACGGACAGAAATTTAGATCGCTATATGGCACTTGGCCGACGGGCAAGTGTCATAAAAAGTCCGGTGTTTGGGTACTTTGGTTTTGGTGTTTGGTTTTTGGGAGATAAAAAAATTAGCGCTGATCTGAAACTTCTAGAGAAATCTGCATTTTACATCAATATTTTGGTTTGGCGAGTAATAGAAGACAGCTATTGCAGTGATATAGGGACGGGGGAGTACTTTAAGTCTAATACTCAGCCAAAGGGTTTCATTGCTCTCATGTAAATTAGGATCAGGAATAATTTCAGGGAAAAGGTTGCATTTAGTAAAAAACATGTCACCACCTCCTTTTTTTCCAAATGGGTGATCCAAAGAACGGAGCTTAATAAATTCTGAATAATTTGACAAACTAAGAGAGCTTTGGTTATAAGACTGTACCTCTGTAACAGCTATAACATCAATTTAATTTAATTTTGATAGCACCTTGAGTTCAGTAAGTTTATCAGAATTAAGGCTTTCGGTGTCAGTGATTAAATATTTTGGAAATTTAAAGCGACTGGGGAAGCGTGACAGTCATTGAGTTTCGGTTATTTTTTGGGTAGGTTTTAAATTTAGGCTGTGGGATGGTGCGGATAATTTTTGGGGTGGACTATTTATTACAGGATAATTTTTGCATGCAGGAACTCTCAAACCAGAGTAACGAAAGGTTTCCTGGTGATACGAAAGATGTCCAATTGGGAGTATTCTTTATAGGGAGGGATGGGAAGGTAAGATGATGCTGGGAAAGGGATGTAGGATAGAGGGTCTCTGAGAGGAGAGGGGTCAGGTTTTAATTGAGAAAATGCGGATGGAGGCCAGAACCAGTTATTAAATTCTTGGAAGCACGGAGAGGATTTATGTCTATGGGATGTGGATTTTTAAGAGGAATGTGAGCAAGGGTTGGCTTGTGGATAGTTCGAATTGGGTAACGTAAACTGAGGGGTTGGATTGGCTGGGCACGCGTAAGTACCTGGGATAGTATGCGGTTCTGCATTGGGTATGCAGGGGATAAGACTAGAAGTCGACTGGAACACGATCCAGGGGAGGAGGGGGTCACGAGTGCTTTCAGTGCTGCCCTTAAAAAGGTTGGGTTTCAAACCTACCCTCCACTCCCAATGATGCATGAGCAAAATTACACGACTTAAAATGATTGCTAAAATTAGCAGAATTAAGGTGGCTTTTGGGCAGCCCAGTTTTAAGGAACTTACTACGGCCCATAATGGGCAATTCAATATGAGCTTTAGTACAGCCAAAGCATCTTCATCTCCCTTCTTTGGAGAGCAAATTTAGTCCCCTTAAGGGAAGGAGAGCACAAATTTCCTTGCCTTTTGCCCACAATGTCGTGCATAACCCTCATATTACTTCTCTTTTCCCTAGTGAACATTTACCCCCCCCTCCAAACTCGTACCCACGTTCTATTTCAAGAAAAATTCCCTTTTCGCTCTTTTAAGATTTTCCACTGAAAGATACAGAAAAACGTCCCTCACATCACCAGCTATCCGTCACATAGTTGACATTTTAAATCCCTAACCACCCTCCCTTTCCATGTTTATCTTATAGTTTTAGTCTTTATTTTGCAATTACGGACTTCGCAATTCTTGCTAGCTAAACTTTTGTTTAAATTCGTTTACTCTGTTTTAACTTTACAAGTTTTTATCGTTTGACTTTTTATTGATTACAATTTTATGATTTTGTACAGACACTAAAGTGGGAATTCGGCCCTTTTGGGCTTGTGATAGCCGCTTCGTTGAAATAAACCTTATCTTATTTTCCGCTTGAATTTTTTTTTTATAAATATCAACCTGGGTGTATTTACACAGATTATTTGTACAACGGCTAAAAACATAAAATTTACAAATGTGTATATATTTTCAATTACTAGACATACATCTACTGTCTAATAAGCTAAATCACACATTAGGTTGATTACGCTTAAAATCGCTTAACTCCTTTTTTTTGAAAATCTGATTGCATTGGGTCAGGGTTTCCGCTTGCAAGTTCGGCAGCCGCTTGCAGCCCAGTTTTGTGGAACCTACTACGACCCGTAATGGGCATTTCCATATGAGCTTTTGCACAGCCAAAACACTCTCCGCTAGAATTTTTTTTTATGGCACTTGGTATTAACCAAGTTAATTCGTTAATTCGAAAAAATAGAAAAAAAGAAGTATTTTTAACTTACAAACGGTTGATCAGATTTTAATGAAATTTGATGTTTGGAAGGATATCGTGTCTCAAAGCTGCTATTTTAAATCCCGACCGGATCTGGTGACATTGGGGGGGAAACCTAAAATCTTGGAAAACACTTAGAGTGGAGGGATCGAGATAAAACTTGGTGGGAAAAATAAGCACAAGTCCTAGATATATGATTGACATAACCGGAGCGGATTCGCTCTCTTTAGGGTAGTTGTGGGGGGGGGGTAATTTATAAAAAATTGAAAAAATGAGGTATTTTTAACTTTCGAACGGGTGATCGGATCTCAATGAAATTTGATATATAGAAGGATATCGTGTCTCAAAGCTCTTATTTTAAATTCCGATCGGCTCTGGTGACATTGGGGGGAGTTTCGGGTGGGGAACCTAAAATCATGGAAAACGCTTAGATTGAAGGGATCGGGATGAAACTTGGTGGGAAAATAAGCAAAAGTCTTAGATACGTGACTTACATAATTGGAACGGATCCACTCTGTTGGGGGGGGGAGGGGTTAATTCTGAAAAATTAGAAAAAAATGATGTATTTTAACTTACGAAGGAGTGATCGGATCTTCATGAAACTTCATATTTAGAAGGACCTCGTAACTCAGATCTCTTATTTTAAATCTCAACCGGATCCAGCGTCATTGGGGAGGGCAGTTGGGGTGGTGGTGGAAATCTTAGAAAATACTTAAAGCGGAGAGATCAGGATGAAACTGGATGGGAAGAATTAAAACCTTTCTAAAATACGTGGCTGACATAACCGGACTGGATCTGCTGTCTTTGGTGGAGTTGGGGGGGGGGTAATTTGGAAAAATGAGTTATTTGTAACTTACGAATGGGTGACCAGATCTTAATGAAATTTGACATTTAGAAGGATCTTGTGCTTTAAAGCTCTAATTTTAAATACCGACCAGATCCTGTGACATTGGGGGGAGTTGGAGGGGGAAACCAGAATTCTTGGAAAACGTGAAAATTGGGGTATTTTTATCTTACGAATAGATGATCGGATCTTAATGAAATTTGATATTTAGAAGAAATTCATGTCTCAGAGCTCTTATTTCAGATACAGACCAGATCTTTTGACATTGGGGGAGTTGGAGGGGGAAATCTTGGAAAACACTTGGAGTGGTAGAATCGGGATGAAGCTTGGTGGATAGAATAAGCAAATGTCCTTGATACGTGATTGACGTAACCGTACTGGATTCGATCTCTTTGGGGGAGTTGGGGGGAGGGGTTCAGTGATTTGGCGAGTTTGGTGCTTCTGGACGTGCTAGGACGATGAAAATTGGTAGGCTTGTCAGGGAGCTGCACAAATTGACTTGATAAAGCCGTTTTCCCAAATTCGACCATCTGGGGGGCTAAAGGGAGAGGAAAAATTAGAAAAAATTAGGTATTTATAGTTTACGAGTGGGTGATCGGATCTTAATGAATTTTGATATTTAAAAGGACATCGTGACTCAGAGCTCTTATTTTAAATCCTGACCGGTATTAAGCCTCTGATTTTCCTTTTAAATCAATCTATTGATTCTTAGAATTTTGTTAGAGCTCATATCATATGAGCCTTTGGCTCATAGCTCCTCTTGCCTCGTCACAAGTGCCATATGAGCTCTTAGCTCTTGTTTTACAAATATTTACATAGGGGTATTTACACAGATTATTTGTGCTAGCACTTGCTTGATTACATTTAGTGACATTTACTGGTTCAGAGGGGGTATGATTAGTTTTTCCGCAACTTAAGAATTTTGATTATGAATATTTTGAGCAGAAGTATCAGCTAAAAGATGAACTCTGGGAGGTGTAGGGGATTTTAAAGCATGTATAGCTTCAACAATTGCGAGCTGAAAACCGACTTTTAACATTTTAATTTTTTTTTGTCCTTGAAGAGATCACTATTTTCGCGCTCGTAAAGATCAGACAAGCTATCATAAAGAAATCTGATATTCATTATCGGTTTCTTGAGACTTATTAAATAAAAAAAAACTATTTTTTTTTAACTACAAGTAAGGAGCGACATTAAAACGAAAAGAAATTATTCCGTATATAAAAGGCGTTGACCCCTCCTCAACGTCTTGGTCTTTACGCTAAAGTATGACTCTTTCTCGCAGCTTTACTTTTTAAAACAATAAAAAACTTTAGCGTAAAGAGCAAGACATTGAGGAGGGGTAAACCCCTTTTATATAAGGAATAATTTCTGTTCAATCTCGTTTTAAGTCCTGACGATCGGCACTGTACGCATAACCAATTAGGGTGTTTAAGGCGACTGCTTTTTGTGGTGCCAGCACAAGCTGGGTGCAACCAAGCATTGCACTTAGAACACTAGAATGACCCAGCTCCAAATTTTCTGTAGCATTCGTTACAAGGATGGGACATTCTAGGCTAAAGAACAAAAACGAGACATAGACCTTGAATTGGAAACTATATCTTCAACTGAAACCTGGTTGCCTAAGCCAGGATTAGCACTGGTACCTACTTAAGAAAAGTTCACAAGGCTGGTCTCGTGTCTTCACTTAAAAATCGCAAGCGTCATTTATTTAAAAACGAGACGCCTTGAAAGGTCAAGATCTAGATGAAGACTCCAATTGAGACGGCAGCTACCCCTTCCCCCCCTCAAAAATACGTTTTTTTGTACCAAAATGTATCTAATTGAAACGTTGAGATAAACTTTAGTCAAAATAGTCCACGTATGATGTAACAAGGCTTTTTGGCTCTCCGCAGATGAATAATTAAAGTGAAATTTGCATATCTATTTATTTGGCTAAATGTCTTTCCCATAGTTTTGATCGAATGATTTTGCAAAAAAGGAGGGGAAGGAGGCCCAGTTGCTCTCCAATTTTTTGGGTACTTAAAAAGGCAACTAGAACTTTTAGTTTTTACAAACGCTTTCATTAGTAAAAGATATACGTAACTTACGAATTAGCTTACGTAACAAACTTCTATGTTCGTATGTTTTTATTACGTATATGGGAAGGTTCGCCCACTCGTCAATACCCTGTCAATAACTCTTTGCATTAAAGCTTAAATTTTGTCCCCTGAATCACAAAGGCCGTAGAATAAATCGTTGGAATTACTAAAAATCCTTTAGCGTAAAGAGTGAGGTATTAGGAGGAGATGAACCCCTTATATGCGTAATATTTTCTGTTCGTTTTAAGTTTTAATGCTACTCCATACTTCCAGTTGAAAAAAACTTTTTCATATTTATTTTCTCATTGTTTTTTAAATAATGCTAGAAAATGCTGCGCCCTCTTTATGCAAATCTTCTTCCCCCATGACAAATTCCTCCATGGAAAATTTCCCCCACATAGCCCCGTCTTCTCAACCCCTCTCCCAACCAAAAAATCCCCCTGAAAACGTCTCTACATTTCCCAATAGCCATTAATATATGCAAACACTGGTCAAAATTTGCAACTTGCAGCCTCTCCCACGGGGACTGTGGGGGAGTAAGTCGTCCCCAAAGACACAGTTATAAGGTTTTTCGACTGTGCTGAATAAAATGGCTATCTCAGAATTTTGATCCGACTACTTTGGGAAAAACATGAGAGTGGGAGGGGGCCTAGGTGCCCTCCGATTTTTTTGGTCACTTAAAAAGGGCACTAGAACTTTTCAATTCCGTTCGAATGAGCCCTCTCGCAAAATTCTTGGACCACTGGGTCGATGCGATCACCCCTGGAAAAAAAACAAACAAACGCAAACAAATAAACACGCATCCGTGATTTGTCTTCTGACAAAAAATACTAAATTCCACATTTTTGTAGATAGGATCTTGGAACTTGTACAAAAGGGTTCTCTGATACGCTGAATCTGATGGTGTGATTTTCATTAAGATTCTATGACTTTTAGGGGGTGTTTCACCCTATTTTCTAAAATAGGGCAGATTTTCTCAGGCTCGTAACTTTTGATGGGTAAGACTAAACTTGATGAAACTTATATATTTAAAATCAGCATTACAATGTGATTCTTTTGATGTAACTATTGGTATCAAGATTCCGTTTTTAGAGTTTTGGTTACTATTGAGCCCGGTCGCTCCTTACTACAGTTCGTTACCACAAACTGTTTGACACACACCTGCATCCTGAAGAAAACATTTGTATTAGTAAACAAACATAAAACGTGTATTCGTAAACATACGTGAATTAGTAAAAGTCCCTATTACGTAACAACCAGGTTGACTATACCATAATTGTGTACTATAGTATTGCGTAAGACCCCGGTGCACGTAGTAACATCTCGAGAGGTAGTAGCTTCAATAGCATACCCCTATGGCTATTGTGGAAGTCATTATCCCGTCACTATTCCCTTATTGAGAGTTTAAGTGATCAGACGGTTGCTACCTTCTCCCCACACGGAGTATTTTCTTGCAATACATCTAATAGAAATCTTGAGACTCATTGTATTCAAAATAGTCCAAAGATCATATAGCAAGGTTTTTGGGGCTGATTCAAACCGCCAAAGCCTGGTGGCGAGGGTTGTAATTTATTCCGATGGGCATTTAAGGTTCTTATGGAAGGGTTGGTTGTTTAACTTTAGAATTGGTTAGTTTGGTTGAAATTTGGAAGTTCTAGTCTCTTTTAAGCGTCATAAGTGATGGAGGGCAATTAGACTCCTCCCTACCTGTGAACCCTTCTTTTTACCAAGCTCATCTGATTGAAATTATGAGATAGCGATTTTGTTCAAAATAGTCCAAAGAATATTTAATAATGCCTCTAGGACTGAAATTGCCCCCCCTCCCCTAGCGCCTTGGAGATAGGGTTGTAAGTTTTGCCATGAGGGTGTATAAGTTTTTATGGAATGGACTGTTGCATAAACTTCAGTCGGGGCTCATTTGATTTGAAATCGGAAACTATAGTGCCAATTTTAAGAGTCAAACTGACTTGAGAGCAACCAGCCACCTCCCTTCTAGCTCATCATTTCCCTTTACACCTTCAGTCGAAATTTGGAGTGAACAATTTTGTTCATCGTACTTGAAAGGTCCGGAAATTATATCTGTGAGGAAATTATAACTCATGGGGCAATTAAGGTATTAAAGTGTTGGTTGTATGCACTTTAGGGAATATAATAAAATAGGTTTATCATTTAATGTGTCTAAATCGGCCGTACTGCTCTTCAACGGGGCTATTATGAGAATGAAACTCCTTTAGGTGATTCAGCTGTTAAGCCATGTGAGAGCATTACACTTGGTTTACCAATCGGTTGAAGCCTCTACTCGACAGGAACGTTGCTTTTACGACACGTAGAGGCTAAAATCCGGATTGCTTACGGATCAATCATTGGTAACAGACATCGATTCTGCCGTAGATTTCTTGCGTCACTGTATAATGCCATTGCCCTCCCACATGTACTGTATATAGCACCTTTTAGGAATTATTTGTCGTCTGGCCAATGTACAAAAGTAAGAGTTCTGTTTTTTCGATTCGCGAAGTTCCTTCTGAGACTTCCTCCGTGGACGAAGAACTCGTATATCATGCGTAAATACGGAGTGTCCGATCCAACAGTTTGCATTAACGGGGTCGTAGAGAATTTCCTGGAAAAGGCTAAGGGAAGGACGAACCCGTGGATAGCTATCATGTGTCAGTAGTTTTGTCAGTGTACATAGTGTATGTTTACTTATGGTTATGTTCGTAGTGTGATTTTCTTCTTTTTTTCCATTCGTACTCCGATGTAATACTAGTGAATTTTCGGGTAATAAAAGTACTTACTTACTAATACTGCTGTCACTTTTAATTATGCTTCTACTTCTGCTAAAACCACTCCAATTGCTACTTCAATTTGAACAACTTGTATTGCTTAGAGTATTAAGGTGAAAAGGGTGTCAAAAGCGCCCATCATCAATATTTTTGAAATGACTTAATGTGTTACGGTGAACCTTCCCGGGCATCATGTTAGCGATGTTCAACTGACCAAAAGGCAATATGCATATATTACTACCTCTATAGAAACTTGTGCTACTACTGCTACTAACACAATTCTAACACTACAACTACTTCTACTACCATTGAAACTACTGTGATAATAATACTATTAAGGCTAAGACTATGAAGGTAAAATTTGAGAGAATATTGATGGCAAATTTGAGCTAACAAAATACACTGTGTGCATTTAGATTGTCAAAATAGCTTATCTTAAGAATTCATTAGTATATTAAGTTGGAAATGTCACAGAATACTTAAAGGAGACGATCAATCGACCAAAAGGCAATAAGTGCATACTACTAATAATACTGCTGCTACTGCAACATTTACTAGTTCTTCTACTACTATTACTCTTGCTCCAACTGCTTCTTCCATCGCAACTACTTGTAAGGTTAAGAGCATTAAGATAAAAATTTCAAGCAAATCAGTAATATCACAGCAATGGCTAATTGTTTAAGTTAAGTAGGTATACTACTGCTGTGACTACTAATATACCTATACCTAGGGTATGAAGGCGACGTTTTCAGATAATATTTCTGAAAATTTCTGTTGTACGGATGGTAACCTGCCATCACTAAGCAGGTTGTCAAAAGGATAAATGAGCAATGTCTTAGGAACAGTTTCGTATTTGACATTAAAACTTACAACACTTGTTGTGGGGGACTAATCAAAAGACAATATTTGCATCATAACACTACTGCTTCCCCTCCTACAACTACTGGTACTATTATTATTATTGCTACTACTGCTACTAGATCTACGACTACTGCCATTAATTCTACTCCTACTGCTACTACTATAACCATTGGTGCTACTACTACTACTATTAGACATAAGGGCATTAAGGCGGAAATTTTAAGTAATATTGTAACTGTATTCAAATAAATCGAAACAAACTATGCCCACAGAGGTTGTCAAGAAGACATGTCAGCAATGCTTCAGGACTGATTGATGGTATTAAGTTAAACATTACTTTTGTGGTGAAGGGGATGTTGAAAAAAGGTGCTATGTGCATACTGCTACTACAACTATTGCTACTACACAACGTAATGGCTTTAAGGTGAAGCTTTTAAGTAATGTTTAGGCGGATGCTGAACTAAATCTAAACAAACCCATGGTCATGTAGATTGTCAATTGGGTGACAGAGCAATATCACAATAGTTTGATCGGATGGCAATCAGCCCTCTTCTTTAGCTCATAATTTTCCAGGCACAAAATTTTCAAAAATCAAAATTTAAGATAGCCATTTTGTTCAGCATAGCTGAACCGTCTTGTAACTGTATCTCTTGGGCTATTGCGTAGATCAACCCCCCCACACACAGTTATGTAATTTGTCTATTATGAAAAACTAACTGTTACCTTAAGATTAAATCAAAATGCACTGTTTGTATGCTGATTGCCAATAAGTCATCTCAGCAGTATCCTAATAATGACTGAGGGTATTATGTTCAAACTTTCGCGGCTACTTTTATTGCTATTTCTGCTCTTAAATTTAACTTAATCAAAAAAGTGTTAGTTCATGCAAGCTGTCAAAGAGCATTGATAGATTTTTTTGTGAATGGTATCAAGTTATACTTTTTCAGATCAACTAGAGGAGGTATAAAACTAAATTAAACACTACAATTTGTGCCTAGATTTTTAAAAGGGAAATTGTTTTAAAGATTGTTGAAAATTTTTCTCCAGCATACAAGTAGCAGGCCAAACTATAAATTCTCAAAGAAAAACCAAAAAGATTTAAACTAATATATTTTTTTTCTTAAAAAGACTGCTAATTAAAATGAACAGAAATTAATTAAAAAAACTTTTTCCTCAAAATAAGTAAAATAATAAAAATTAAAGTTCAAAATAAAATCCAATAATCTACCAAGCTTAAAACTACCACAATTCAGCATCGATAAAAAGATGAAACTCAATACCTTCCCAAGACCAGAACATAATTTGAACTTTACTGAAAAATTAATTTTTAATGCTTTTACTTTTGTAACTTTAATAAATCAAATATTATTTACATTTTAGGAAATAAATATCAAGCTTTTTACAATAAACTGACCATGCCCATTCATTTGTGTTCTGCCTTGGGAAGGCATAGGGGTTTTGAACCCTACTCGTGTTAATTTCTGCTTGTTATGAGTTTGACTCGGTTATTTAGTGTAATTTCTGTTCGCTTTCGGTTCATTTATTTATCGATGCTGATTTCTGGTCGTTCTGTGCTTGGTAGATTATTTGATTTTATTTTTGGTTTAATGGAGTTCTTTGCTTTTCTTTGAAAAACATATTTTGCTGAAAAAGTTTTCTAATTAGTATTATAAGATTGCCAATTGTAGTGTAGATTATCGTTGTATAAATAGGAAAGTTTTATTTGTATTGTAATTTTTATGTAATATTGTATATATAATTTTTATATAAAATTTAATTATAAATCTTTTGGCTGGAGAATTCTCGGAATGGATCCATAATTCACGGAACCAATATGGATCGACTTTTGACTTTGATCTTCTGTCTTATATTAAAAAAAAGAAGAAATAATTCGTTTTGGATAATTATTGATTTTTGTATTATATTTATTTTATTTATCTTCCTCTAGACCACCTTTTTTATGTTGCTATTTGTTTTCTTGGGGTGTTATTTGGGTAGTGTTTATTTGTTGTCCCTTGGATTCTGCTTTGATGTGGTTCATTACTTTCCTTTCTTATTTTTCTTTTTGTTGGTCAGGTTTTTCATTTTTGATTGAAAGTCGGTTTATTTGTTTGTTCTATTTACTGTATCTTTTTCTATTTTTTGCGTAGCTAGTTCGTCTCTCTGCCAGACACTATTTTATACTTATTAATTTTGTATATCGTAAGTAATAAATGAACTTTAATTCTAGAAAGTGGGATTAAACAAAAATTTTGCAGCATAATTTTGTTTGATCTATCTGTCCTATCCTGCTTTCTAGGGCTGTAATGAGAAAAAAGTTGAGATGGTTCGAGGACGTTCTGCGGATGAAGGATGACAGATTGCGAAAGATTGTCCTTATCGGCGAAACGGAAAGTAGTTAGGGCGGAAGGATGTCAATTCAATTTATTCAAATAAAAAAAAAACAAAAAACATAACACCAGTAATAATAAAGATCCTGGTAGCGAACTTGTTGAGAACAATAACAACAAAAAATAATAATGAAGAAGAGAGAAAAAAAGAGAAATCGTGGGTAATTAAAACAAATTGAATAAAAATTTAGAGAATTATAATATCAAAGTTTAGTACTCGACACTGGAGGGTATTATATTCCATTGAAGTATAGATTTCTGGGATCGCTGGGTGGAACTAGAGACACACTTGGGGACAATGAAGGAACGGTTGGATGAACGGAGACAGAGGCCTTCAGAATTATTGCTACTAAAATAAGATAATAATTGGGAGTAAGCGGAGTATGCATGGGATAGATTTAATTTTTTGATGATTTGATCTAAAGGGATAATACCAAAATTGGAGTACAAGTCCTGAGTGGGATATAGTCAGGGTAGCCGAAAAACTGTTTTGACGGCACGGTTTTGGACAGATTTTAATTTATTGGAAACTGAAGGATAAGTGTTGCCCCAAACAGATCTGGTGACAAGGATATTGGGAGGAAGAAAATAATTCACACGATTAATCAGATTTATCTGTCGCAAGATTATGGCTCCGATGTAGGAAACATGTGTTGCAAATGATAAGGAGGAGTCTATGTTGACACCTAGAAACTTGGCAACTTCCACCTGCTGGAGGAGATTGGTAGAATATTTTAAGCCAAGTGCTTGCTGAGAGTCATTGTTTTGTAAGAGGTTCGAAATAATAAAACCTAACTTTTCTTGCTGTTAATGGTCATCCAGTTAATGAGACACAATTCCTGTACTCTATTCAGAAGGATTTAAGTAGAGGTGACGACGGATGGTAAATTAGGGCCGGTGATGGAAAAGTTGCTATCGTCAGCAAAAAGTACTGGGTGCACTGATGGATCCTGGTCCGTAACCAAATCATTAACATATAGGAGAAATGTATTGGACCAAGAACAGAGCCCCGCGGGACACCCCTTCGGACAGGTAGGAGATGCGAAGTCACCCCGCCCAGACTCAGACTCTGTGCTCTACCAGAGAGATACGAGCCAAACCACGAGAAAGGAACTCCACGAATCCCTAAGTTGTTGAGTTTACTTAATAAAACATTGTCATCAACCATGTCAAAGGCTTTAGAAAAAATCCAGAAATAAGCCCAATACAATCAAACAGTTAGTGGTAACGAACTATAGTAAGGAGCGACCCGGCTCAATAGTAACCAAAACTATAAAAAATGGAATTTTGATACCAATAGCTACATCAAAAGAATTGTATTTTGATGTTAGTTTTAAATATATAAGTTTCATCAAGTTTAGTCTTACCCACCAAAAGTTACGAGCCTGAGAAAATTTTCCTTATATTAGAAAATAGGGGGAAACACGCCCTAAAAGTCATAGAATCTTAAGAAAAATCACACCATCAGATTCAGCGTATCAGAGAACCCTACTGTAGAAGTTTCAAACTCCTGTCTACAAAAATGTGGAATTTTGTAATTTTTGCCAGAAGGCAGATCACGGATGCGTGTTTGTTTGTTTTTTTCCCCAGGGGTGATCGTATCAACCCAGTGGTCCTAGTATGTTACGAGAGGGCCCATTCTAATGGAAATGAAAAGTTCTAGTGCCCTTTGTAAGTGACCAAAAAACTGGAGGGCACCTAGGCCCCCTCCTACGCTAATTTTTTTCCAAAAGTCACTGGATCAAAATTTTGAGATAGCCATCTTATTCAGCATAGTCAGAAAACCATATAACTATGTCTTTGGGGACGACTTACTCTCCCACAGTCCCCGTGGGAGAGCTACAAGTCACAAACTTTCACCATTGCTTACATATAGCAATGCTTATTGGAAAGAGAAAAGACGTTTTCAGGGGGATTTTTGGTTGGGGGAGGGGTTGAGAAGAGGGATATATGTTGGGGAGCTTTTCTTGGAGGAATTTGTCATGGGGGAAGAAAATTTCCATGAAGGGAGCGCAGGATTTTCTAGCGTTATTTAAAAATAACAATGAAAAAAAAAAATGAAAAAGTTTTTTCAACTGAAAGTAAGGAGCAGCATTAAAACTTAAAACGAACAGAAATTATTACGCATATGAGGGGCTCACCTCCTCTTAATACCTCACTCTTTACGCTAAAATATTTTTAGTAATTTCAACTATTCATTTTCCGGTCTTTGTGATTCAGGGATCATTCTTAAGGAATTGGTATAAAAATTAAGCTTTAGTGCAAAGAGTAAGGTACTGACGAGTGGGCGAACCCACTAATATACGTATTGAAAACATGCGAATACAGAAGTTCGTCACGTACGCTAATTCGTAAGTTACGTATATATTTTACTAATAAAATTTTGGTAAAAAATTGAAAGTTCTATTTGCCCTTTTAAGCAACCAAAAAATTAGAGGGCAACTAGGCCTCCTCCTTCGCTCCTTTTTTTCTCAAAATCATTCGATCAAAACTATGAGAAAACCATTTAGCCAAAAGAGTTAATTTGCAAATTTCGTTTTAAATATTCATCTGTGGAGAGCCAAAATCCAAACATGGATTAATTCAAAAACGTTCAGAAATTAAATAAAAAAAACAAGTTTTTTAACTGAAACCAAGGAGCGACATTAAAACTTAAAACGAACAGAAATTACTTCGTATATGAAATGGGCTGCTTTCTCCTCAACGCCCCACTCTTTACGCTAAAGTTTTTTACTGTTTTCAAACAGTTCGTGGTAACGAACTGTAGTAAGGAGCGACCAGGCTCAATAGGAACCAAAACTCTAAAAAACGGAATTTTGATACCAATGGTTACATCAAAAGAATTGCATTTTATTCCTGATTTTAAATATATAAGCTTCATCAAGTTTAGTCTTACCCATCAAAAGTTACGAGCCTGAGAAAATCTGCCCTATTTTAGAAAATAGGGTGAAACACCCCCTAAAAGTCATAGAATCTTAATGAAAATCACGCCATAAGATTCAACGTATCAGAGAACCCTATTGTACAAATTCCAAGATCCTATCTACAAAAATGTGGAATTTTGTAATTTTTGCCAGAAGACAAATCACGGATGTGTGTTTATTTGTTTGTTTGTTTTTTTTCCCAGGGGTGATCGTATCGACCCAGTGGTCGTAAAATTTTGCGAGAGGGCTCACTAGAACGGAAATTAAAAGCTTTAGTGCCCTTTTTAAGTGACCAAAAAAATCGGAGGGCACCTAGGCCTCCTCCCACGCTCATTTTTTTCCCAAAGTAGTCGGATTAAAATTCTGTGATTGCCATTTTTTTCAGCATAGTCGAAAAATCTTATAACTATGTCTTTGGGGACGACTTACTCCCCCACAGTCCCCGTGGGAGGGGCTGCAAGTTGCAAATTTTGACCAATGTTTGCATAATTATTAATGGTTATTGGGGAATGTAGAGACGTTTTCAGGGGGATTTTTTGGTTGGGAGGGGGGGGGGGGTTGAGAAGAGGGGGATATGTGGGGGAATTGCCATGGCTTCCAATATTCCAACTCCTTTTTTTTTCAGAGCAACTCGAATCCATGCTTTTTGCGCACTGCCTGTTTTACACCAAGCATCACTGATAAATCAAAGGATATCCTAGTCCGATTCACAGTGCACGAAGTTAAAGAAGTGAGCACTAATACAACAATTGTTATTGGTCACTGTGAATTACCTGTGCAGAAACTTCTAGAATCAGAGAAAATCCGTCTGCCAGTGCTGTCTCAGACAAAATCTCCAGTTGGATTTATTAGTTTAACTATTTGGACGCCCGTTTACTCCAATAAGTCGGAAAGTCTAGCGGGAACGCCAAAACGAGCTAGTCCAGAACATGAATCGAAGCGGTTTCAAAAGGTAAGTTTTTTTTTCAAGGTAGGAGTCGTTTTTTAGGTAATTTAGTTAAATATGAAAAAAATTAATCTAAAAAGTAAAAATAAAAATAAAAAATGTTAAGGTAAGAGTAAATCATAATGGGAAGGCATCTTTAAAAGGTAAGAATAATTGTATAAAAAGTAATTTAGTTAAAGTTGAAAAAAAAGTTTATTTAAGAAGTAAACATTAAAAAAAAAATAAAGCTAAAAGTAAAACATAAAGGAAAGACTTTTTTTAAAGGTATTTTTTTTTAAAAGGTAATTTAGTTCAAAGTAAAGATAAAAAGTTAATTTAAAAGGTAAAAGTATTTTTAAATACAAAAAGAAAGATAAGAGTATTATTATTTAAGAATTAACGACGCTTATTGACTACTAAGGTCCCTGTGTCGGCCCTGCAGTGCATTCCTGCAGCGTGATTTGATCTCTGGGTCCCGTATTACCAAGCTAAGGTCAAATCCACTGCGCCACCACAGGACAAAAGATAAGAGTAAATTGTAAAGATAAGGTTTTTTAAAAGTAAAGTAATTTTTTAAAAGGTAATTCAATTAAATGTAAAGAAAATAATTAAAAAGGTAAATATTTTCAAATTTTTTTTTTAAAAGTCAGAGTAAATGATATAGGGAAGGTTTTTAAAAGGTAAGAGTAATTTTTGTCAAAGGTTATTTGTTAAAACTAAAAAAGTTTTTAAAAGGATAATTTGGTTTAAGGTATTAAGTAAGAAAAAGTTTTGAAGGTAATAGAAAACCATAATGGTGGGACTTTTTTAAAAGGTAAGATTATTTTTTAAAAGGTAATTCAAAAGGTAAGCGGGTCCTTTAAAGAAGAGTTTTTAAGGTAAGATTAAATGCGTCAAAGGACAAAGTGAAGCCTAATGTAAACCATAGGTTTATCATATGGTAAACAGCAAATCAAAACTAAAATGTATAACAAAAAATAATTTGAAATAAAAAATATAGATTCGAACTTAGTGATATAATTAAATTTGGTCTACTGCAAAAATTTAGAACAGCAATACAGACTGTATTGCCCCTTCTAACGCGTAATGCCTGGAATACTATCTAAATATTATTTAGCTAAATTATTTAAGATATTTAACTTATTCATTTAAGTATTAAATTGTTAAATATTTTTAAAATATTAAATATTTAAATCATTTATTTAGTTATATATATATATATATATATATATATATACTAGCTGTTGGGGTGGCGCTTCGCGCCACCCCAACACCTAGTTGGTGGGGCGCTTCGCGCCCCCCCAAGCCCACCCGCGCGCGTAAGTCGTTACGCGCCATATTAGTTACGCGCCATATTAGTTACGCGCCATATTAGTTACGCGCCATTGTAGTTGTGTCCCTGTGTCCCATTTGTGAATATAGATAGATTTATATATGTGTTTCAAACTACGTAAAAATTGCGAATATACAACATTCTTGGCTTTCCCATTGTCTTTGCATATAAATAGATTGTCAGGTTTACCGACTCTTGAACATGCAACATATAATGGTCCATGGGAAAACAATCTGTATTCAGATCTATACCTCATGATTCTAATGATTGCCCTTGAGCTTTGTTGATGGTGATTGCTAATCGACCATTCCCTGTCCCGGTGTCCCGGTCGTCATTTACATCCCCCTGTTTCCCCCGGTGTCCCCGTTGTAGTTGTGTCCCTGTGTCCCGGTCGTCATTTATATTCCCTGTGTCCCGGTCGTCATTTGTATCCCGGTGTCTCGGTCTGTATATACATTCGTTTTTTAGTTTTGTTTTTCTCCTTTATTTTTTTCCTTTTTTTTTCTTTTTTAGCTTATTTAGATTTTTAGATTTTTTAGTTTTTTTATTAGTTTTTAGTTTTTTTTTCTTTTTAGTTTTTTTGTCCCGGTCGTCATTTATATCCCCCTGTTTCCCCCGGTGTCCCCGTTGTAGTTGTGTCCCTGTGTCCCGGTCATTTATATTCCCTGTGTCCCGGTCGTCATTTGTATCCCGGTGTACCGGTCTGTATATACATTCGTTTTTTAGTTTTGTTTTTCTCCTTTATTTTTTTCCTTTTTTTTTCTTTTTTAGTTTATTTAGATTTTTAGATTTTTTAGTTTTTTTATTAGTTTTTAGTTTTTTTTTCTTTTTAGTTTTTTTGTAGTTTTTACCTTCTTTTTAGTTTTGTTAATTTTTTTTTTTACTTATGTCCTGGTCGTCATTTATACTCCCTGTGTCCCGGTGCTTTGTTGATTGCTAATCGAACATTCCTTTTGTCCTGGTCGCTTTCTCTTTGAGTGTCGTCATTTATTTTTTTCTTTTTTAGTTCTTTTAGTTTTTACCTTTTTTAGTTTTTTTTAGTTTTTTAGATGAAATTTTTTTTTAGTTCTTTCCTTTTTTTCTTTTTAGTTTTTTATTGGTTTTTACCTTTATGTTAGCTTATTTTTCAGTTTTTTCCTTTTTTTTTAGTTTTTTTTTATTTTTTTTAGTTTTTTACCTTTTTTTAGTTTTTTTAGTTTTTTTAGTTTTTTAGTTTTTTAGCTTTTTTACTTTTTTTATTAGTTTTTAGTTTTTTTGTAGTTTTTGCCTTTTTTTAGTTTTTTCAGTTTTTTTTTTAGTTTTTTATTGGTTTTTACCTTTATTTTAGCTTATTTTTCAGTTTTTTCCTTTTTTTTAGTTTTTTTTAGTTTTTAGTTTTTTTAGTTTTTTACCTTTTTTTAGTTTTTTTAGTTTTTTTAGTTTTTTAGCTTTTTTATTTTTTTTATTAGTTTTTAGTTTTTTTTGTAGTTTTTGCCTTTTTTTTAGTTTCTTTAGTTTTTTAGCTTTTTTATTAGTTTTTAGTTTTTTTTTGTAGTTTTTGCCTTTTTTTAGTTTTTTTAGTTTTTTAGCTTTTTTATTTTTTTTATTAGTTTTTAGTTTTTTTTGTAGTTTTTGCCTTTTTTTAGTTTTTTCAGTTTTGACGTCACCTGATCCAGTTTTTTCAGGTGACGTCACCTGATCCACGATCCACAGATCCACAGACAACTTATTTTTATATATATAGATAGTTTTTTTTTTTACTTATGTCCTGGTCGTCATTTATACTTCCTGTGTCCCGGTGCTTTGTTGATTGCTAATCGAACATTCCTTTTGTCCTGGTCGCTTTCTCTTTGAGTTTCGTCATTTATTTTTTTCTTTTTTAGTTCTTTTAGTTTTTACCTTTTTTAGTTTTTTTTAGTTTTTTAGATGAAAATTTTTTTTAGTTTTTTCTTTTTTTCTTTTTAGTTTTTTATTGGTTTTTACCTTTATTTTAGCTTATTTTTCAGTTTTTTCCTTTTTTTTAGTTTTTTTTTATTTTTTATTTTTTTTAGTTTTTTACCTTTTTTTAGTTTTTTTAGTTTTTTTAGTTTTTTAGCTTTTTTACTTTTTTTATTAGTTTTTAGTTTTTTTTTGTAGTTTTTGCCTTTTTTTAGTTTTTCAGTTTTTTTTTTAGTTTTTTATTGGTTTTTACCTTTATTTTAGCTTATTTTTCAGTTTTTTCCTTTTAGTTTTTAGTTTTTTTTTAGTTTTTTACCTTTTTTTAGTTTTTTTAGTTTTTTTAGTTTTTTAGCTTTTTTATTTTTTTTATTAGTTTTTAGTTTTTTTTGTAGTTTTTGCCTTTTTTTAGTTTTTTTAGTGTTTTAGCTTTTTTATTAGTTTTTAGTTTTTTTTGTAGTTTTTGCCTTTTTTTAGTTTTTTTTAGTTTTTTAGCTTTTTTATTTTTTTTATTAGTTTTTAGTTTTTTTTGTAGTTTTTGCCTTTTTTTTAGTTTTTTCAGTTTTGACGTCACCTGATCCAGTTTTTTCAGGTGACGTCACCTGATCCATCCACAGACAGACAGACAACTTATTTTTATATATATATATATATATATATATATATATATATATATATATATATATATATATATATACATACATATATATATATATATATATATATATATATATATATATATATATATATATATATATATATATATATATATAACTAAACAAATTAATTCAGACATTTAACTAATATATATATATATATATATATATATATATATATATATATATATATATATATATATATATATATATATATTTAATTTCGTAATTATTATTTATTTATCTAAATTAAATTATTTAAGTTATTAATAAATTATTATATAGTTAATTATTATTTAATTTTTCAATAAATTATTTATTTAAATATTTATTAATATTTGAATTATTTACTATTATTATTAATTAGGAAATATTTGAAAATATCCACAGGAATAGTAGAATAATGGCTTTAGCCTAATTATTCAAATATCAAAAGTTGTTATTTAACTAAAACTCGACGATAACTTCAGAAAGGATTTGCTCATTCCCTTTCTCTCCCAAAATTAGCTGTCTAGCTGTCAAATTAAATCTTAATTTGAATCATGATTAAACAAATCGTAAAAAAATATATATAGGGCAATTATGCTTCCCTCCTGTTTGTTCACTTTGCTAGATTTAATTAAAAGGTGCCAATTATTATCCACAGTTTGTCTATTATACCCTGTTTTTATGAAACCCTATTGTACTCTATTATATTATATCCTGTATTATATAGTTTCAGTTGTATTATATTTGTCTTGTACTATATTTCGTCTCTCGGTTCGGGGACACTGTTTGAGTTTTCAGAAAAGTTGTTTTAATTTATTTTTTGGGAGAGGGAGGTAAAGTGAATTCAAATTCTAGCGGAATGGAGCAAGTTATCTTTTCTGTAGTCCTGATACAAAATAGTAGACGCTGGCATTTTATTTCTTATGTATAAAATGTATGTCCTGTATGTCGTCCGACAGGGACCTGTATGTCGTCCGACAGTTCCTCTGGCTAGTTTATATTGAAAAATAAATGGCCTTTGTAAGCATAATAGGGTATATTATTGATAAAGCTTAAACTCGTAATAAAGCACTAAGTTTAGCTTTTTATCCTCAGGGACATCGAAGAGCCCATTCTCTGCCCCCTAAGCTCTCTGTGAAACTGCAACTACCATCAACTGGTATAGGGACTAAATTATTGACAAATACTATTTTACGAACGTACCGTTTTCACTCTGGACTTGGCGGTGATATATTCGTCCATGAGAGCTTGCTCGAGTCAAAGATTCACAACTGTATCCCTACTCAACTTTTGTAAGTCTTTCTACTTTTTTTTTTATTAATAGTCGCTTAGATTATTGGTCGTTTACATTATCACAACTGTATCCCTACTCAACTTTTGTAAGTCTTTCTACTTTTTTTGTTAATAGTCGTTACATTATTGGTCGTTTACATTATCACAACTGTATCCCTACTCAACTTTTGTAAGTCTTTCTACTTTTTTTTATTAACAGTTGTTTAGATTATTGGTTGTTTACATTGTCACAACTGTACCCCTAATCAACTTTGTAAGTCTTTCTACTTTTTTTGTTAACAGTCGTTTACATTATTGGTCGTTTACATTATCACAACTGTATCCCTGTATATTTTTTTTTTGAACAGTATATTTTTTTTGTTAACAGTCGTTTACATTTTTGTCGTTTATATTATATTATCACAACTGTATCCCTACTCAACTTTTGTAAGTCTTTCTACATATTTTGTTAACAGTCGTTTACATTATTGGACGTCCAAATTTTGTGGGCCCTTTACGTTTCTGTGTTTTCAAACTTTAAGAATAATTCAATTTTACTGTATCAGATTAACGACACTTCTCGACTACTCAGGTCTCTGCTTCGGCCCTACAGTGCATTACTGCAGCATGATTCGATCTCTGGGTCCCGTTTTACCAAGCTAAGGTCAAACCCACTGCGCCACCACAGGACTTTTTTGCAGAATAATTCAACTGAAAAATTTTGAAACACATTTAAATATTGTTCCATTCTTGGAAACTAATGAATGACCAAGAAGAAGCCAAAATCATGTTGGAATCATGTGAGAACTCCGCCAATGTCGAGTACAAAGAGTTATGAAATTTAAATATTAGGATGCCCACAAGGCCATAAAGCGGTCTACCGGAGCTGACGAGCAGTTCTTTCTTGAGACAAAGGCAGCTGAAGCAGAGGCAGCCGCCAGTAAGGGCGACAGCCGGATAGTGTATCGCATCACCAAGGAAATAACTGGAGATTTCACAAAGCTGGTTCCTGCGAGTGAAGGCTCATTTGATTGGAAATTGAAAGGGTTAGTGCCCTTTTTAATAACCAAAAGCGTTTGGAGGGCATCCACCCCGCCTAAGAATTTATAAAACATATCTAATAAAAATTTTGAGATGGTCATTTTCTTCAGCATAATTGAAAGGTCTGGAAATTGAGGCTTTAAGGATGACAAGCCCCCATAGTCCTCAGTGCAAGTGTTGTAAGTTATCCCGCGAGGGCATATAAGGCTTTATGGGAATGGGGGTTGTGTAAACTCGGAAGGTGGCTCATTGGACTGAGACTTTTGGGTAACTAATGCAGATGGATAAATCTAGACTTCGAATGCTTATAAGTAGGATAAATCAGATGTGAATGCTAACGTTTTGAGCTCTCACGAATGAAACAAATAAACTTCTCCAATGAAACAAACAAACTTCCTAATTAAACGAATAAAAAATGAATTTATTATTTATTTTTTAATACAGATTTTATAGATTAAAGTAGATTTTTTATTAGATAAAAACTCAAAAGCAAAAGAAACGAATATTTTTGCTTAAGTAATCTAGCTTCTGTTGCTATAAGTAATCAAAGAATTATTGTAGTGCATTAAGAAATATTTAACTTTAATATTAATTTAATTTAAGTACTAAGAAATATTCAATAAGAAATGTTTATAATCTGAATTATTATAATCCAAAGAAAATTAAGTTGCTACATCGCTAGTCTTATCTGGTCTTTCAACTTTTAGCAATTTGTCGTTTTTCTAGCAATTTTATCTAACAGAGATTTATAGCCAGAATATGTCATTGTTCTTCTTGTAACTTATGATCTGTAATCCCTATGGAATTTATGGTTGCTTAGAGCACTTCGAATCAACAGTATTCGAATGCTTCGAAGTGTGATGAATATGATGTGAATGCAAATTTGTTAATGTTTTGTATTTATTAAAACTTCTCTTATGGAAAATACTAATGAAGAATCAAAAAGTAACATAAGAAAAAACCAATGTCCATAGCTAGAACCGCTCCAAAGTGCTATTGTAAAGTTATCATATAGTTAGTATTATCTGATATATCAACTTCTAGTAATTTTATTGTCTTTCTTGGGATTTTACCTCGAAGTGATTCCGAGCCATAATATACCGTGAGACGTCTGTTTGCCTCACCCCGATGCAACTTTTCTCAGGCTAGGACTCTCAACTCGGAAACGTAAAGATCAACCTAAGGAGTAGCTGTATGCTTATACCCAGAAGATTTAGAATTAAGGACAATTTCCCTAATTAAGAATCTGAAAAATAATTGAATAGAAAAGTTGTCCTCTCTTCTGACAAAATATAGTAACTGAAAATATAGAGAGAAAAACGGGTATATAATTTCAACAAATAGTGCAAGTAAGGACATTTCTTACATAAACAGGAAACCCTTTTTTTTCCAAGAAGCCATCTTTTTGTATGAAAGAAATTCTAGCTTCATCAGTTCTCATTCAGCAGTCAATGAGTGAACTTGTTTGACTGCATTGAAACTAACACAGCGAATGTTATGTAATGTTTTGACTCTGTGAATACTCGTGATAGCATGAAATAACTTTAATTGATAATTGGATAAGAAGGAGTTTCTTGCTGTAACTTTTGGCCAGGGATTTCTGTTTTATGCAAGGTATTTTTGTAAATATCTTTTGGTGTAAGACGTTCCTTTTTAACGCATATGTTCATTGCACGCTAGGAACTAGCTTGGGTAAATATAGTTCATTTAAATTAGGCGAATAGTCTTATTTTCATACTGTTACTATGGGAAAGAAAGGCAGCGGCAAACGTAACAGAACCGAAGCGGACTTATCGGACCCTGTGATGAATTCGACAAATGATTCCGATGGTAGCGTTCTCACTGACTGTCAGAGGACTAATGCTGAAAATATTATTAAAATACTGGAAATGGTCCAATCCATAAATACAAACATTGAGGCGCTCCAACATAATTTCTTGGAGTTAAAATCAAATATTAGTGGAATGAATAATCGTGTTACAACGATTAAAAATAAAAATAATATGCTGGAGAATGAACTTGTATCAGTTAAATCGGAACTTCGGATTTTGAAGAATATTGTGGAGGGCCAAACGGACATTATTAATAAATGTAAAGAGGAAATAAATTCAGTAGTCAGCCAATCATTTGTGGAGGAAAATCGCAGTAATGAGTGCAATGTATTATTTTGGGGATTGAATGAAGTACCATTCGAGGATGCTGAGTCTTTGATTAAAGAAGTGATGGTAATAGGATTATCATTAAATAGCGAAAATTTGCCGTCTTTTAGTATTATCCAGTGCTCTAAAAAGTTCGTTAAAATTAAAGTGGATAATACGCAAGTTCGATTTTCTCTTCTGAAGAATGCGAAGAAACTTAAAGGGAAAAAGTTCAGCACTTATAATAATATTTTTATTGGTGATAACGTTACGCCTCGTGTGCGTATTGTACGCAAGGAACTCCTGGCCATCCGTAAATGTCTAGTGGATAAAGGAGTGGAATGCTGGGTACCCCCTACCTTACCCCCTGTTATTTGTGTAAAAAAAGATAACACTGTAGCGAAAGTGCTTTGGTACAATACAAAGAATCTGTTGATACTGTAACTTGTGTATTTTGGTGATCAGGTCTTATTGAAGTCTTGTTAAGTTAGTTTTTAAGTATTCTTACGATATTGTGATGTGTGCTTCTTATTAAGTTGTGAGCCGTTGTGTTAGAAGCTTGAGCTTTATATGAACGGGTTACAGGCAATATTTTCATGGCCTGTTATTTTTCTTATTTGTGTTATTATGTGGATCATTTTTGTTTTTCTTTTTTTGTGTCTGTTTGTTATGTTTATTGAAACCATATACCGAGATTTATTTTGTTTTTAATGACAATGGATAATTATGATCGTGATTCCCGGAGCAGTATCCATCTTAATACTTTGGAAGCTTCTAATGTAGATTTTGGGGGTATATTTACGGAGCAGCTACATCGGAGTTATGACATTGGGGTAGCAGGGCATTATAGATCTGTTAGTTCCAAATATTTGTTTAAAGATGGAATCCAATCTGAGTATGGAGATGCGAGAGGCCTCAATGTTTTCCATCTTAATTGCTGCAATATCTTCGGTTTAGTTTAATGGTTTAATGGAAACCCAAGCAAGCACCTACAACAAGAACATATATAAGCAAGCAATAATATAAGCAAGCAAATAATTATAAGCACGGCATGCGCGTTAATAAGCAGAGCTTCAAGCACAGCAAGTCAATATTCTGCATCCTCCTTCTTTTGTTGATAACATCAAAGGTTGAGCCTGGTGGGTGGCTTCGTAATTCGCCCAGAACGCGTGGTGCCACGTAGCGACTGTCTTGGTCGTTGGGTTAGGTGCGAAGGGGATCGTGAAGGAGACTCTGCAGTGGCAGTATCTGCTAGTGGTGTAGCAAATCTTCCGGCGGGTGTAGTTGTAGCACGAGGTGGCGTTGGGAAATTTGTGGGACTTGAGGGGACGCTATGTGGATGCTCAATTCCTATTTGGGCTCGAGGAGATACGTGGGATTGATCTCCAGGTATACTGGGTTCCGGGGACGTTGCTTCAAATTGCGGCTCGGTGGACATACTTTGGTTTCTCTCTCTGATCTGTCGCCTGTTCCGTCTGTAGACCTTTCCATTCTCTGTTTGAAGAATGTAGGATCGTGGCGCATTTTCGTATTTTTCCAGTATCAGTGCTTTCTGCCACCTAGCATTGTGGTCGAGCTTCACCCACACAGTCTGATCCTTGAGCAGTGGTTTTAGGTCCCTTGAGTGTCTATTATACGACTCCGTTTGTAATTTCTGTTGTCTTTCTCTGGCTTGTTGGAAAGATGAGGGTGGGATGACCTTGGAATTTAAGTGTCTGGGAAGAACGGGTAAAACGGATCTGAGTTGTCGGCTCATCAGCAACTGTGCTGGTGAGGCTAGCCCATCGACTGGTGTGTTACGGTACTCCAGCATGGCTAAGTACGGATCGGACTGGTGTTCTACGGCTTTGGACATGATCCTTTTTGCCGTCTGTACCGTTTTTTCGCTAAATCCATTTGACTGTGGGTAGTTTGGGCTTGACGTTTTGTGGTCAATGCTCCATTTGTCAATAAAATCTCTGAATTCCTTCGACGAAAACTGAGTCCCGTTGTCTGACGTCAGTGTTTTCGGGATTCCGTGTCTGGCGAAGTGGGCTTTCAGTTTGGTGATCACTTGCTGTGACGTGCTTGTTGTTAGCTTATCGACTTCTATGAACCTGCTGTAATAGTCAGCAGTGACTAAATACTGAACTCCCATGAATTCGAAAATATCCGTTCCAACATGTTCATATGGATGTGTGGGGATTTCGGATGTCATCATACTCTCTTTGGCTTGGTTTTGTGCCATAGTACAACAAGTACTGCAGCTGCCAATCATGTTCTCAATATCTTTTGTAATGTTTGGCCAGAACATTACCATCCTGGCTCGTTCTTTGGTTTTGACCATTCCTAGATGGGAAGCATGTAGTTGGTTTAAAATGTCATTCTGCAGTGTTTCTGGGATTATGATTCTGTCGCCCTTCAGAATCACGCCATCCATGTATGTTAGTTCATCTCTGTGATTCCAAAACTTGAGTATTGCAGTGTTGCATTCATGGCGATGATCGGGCCATCCCTCAGCGATGGTCTTGACCAGCACTTGTAGGTTCTGGTCAATCCTTGTTTGCTCTATGATTTGTTGGATTTTGTTGTCGCGAATTGGGACAGATCTGAAAAAGCTGAGTACTGCAAATTCGGAGTCATGCTGTGTGTCTGGATCTGTTTCGGGCAAGTGTAATCTAGAAAGGGCATCTGCAACCGGAATCTCGGAGCCTGGGCGATATATGACTTGTATGTCATAGTTCTGAACTGCTATCATCATTCTTTGAAGTCGTGGTGGAGCCTTGGATATGGGCTTCTTAAGTATTGACTCAAGAGGCTTGTGGTTGGTGGTTACAGTGGTTGTTCTACCGTATGTGTATTGGCGGAAGTGTTTGCAAGCGTATGTTACGGCTAGCATTTCTTTCTCAATTTGCGAATACCGTTTTTCTGCTCCACTGAGGGACCGGGATCCAAAGGCAACTGTTTCGTTGTCGACGACTAGTTGGGCCCCTAGCCCATGTTGAGAGGCGTCCACTATGACTTCTACGTTTCTGCTCTTATGGTCAAAGTATGAGAGGTTTTTACAGATTGATGCTTGGATTTGCTTCCTCGCATTCTCATGCTGGGTTGTCCAGTCGTAAGTTTTGGATTTAGACAGTTCACGGAGAGGGTGGTTTAGAGTGGAGAGGTTTGGGATGTATCTTGCTAAATAATTGTACATGCCTAGGAGCACCTGTAGCTGTTCGTGTGATTCTGGTGCTGGCATGTTCGCAATTGCCTTTGTCTTCTCTGGATCTGCTTTGATCCCTTCAGTGGTCAGCAAGTGCCCAAAGTATGGAATGCTTAGAGCATTAAAAATACATTTATCTCGGTTGAATCTTACTCCCTTTTCTCTGGCTCGCTGTAATACCAGCCTCAACTTAGCATCATGATCTTCTGTATTTGCTGCTGTTCCAGCAATGTCATCTATTATGAGTCCAATGTCGAGTCCTTCAAAGACTTCCTCCATCTTCCGTTGGAACTCGTCCTGTGCTGATTTGACTCCAAATGGGTATCGCTTCCAGCGATATCTACCAAATGTAGTGCTAAAGGTGGTTAGGAGGGATGACTCCTCATCTAGTTCCATGGACCAGTATCCTTGTCTTGCGTCCAATTTAAAAAATGTATTAGATCCTGAACATTTTGCTGCTACATCATCAAACGATGGTATTGGGTGGTAAGGACGCTGCACCCATTTGTTTAGGTCGACAGGATCTAAACAAATCCTAAGAGATCCATTTGGTTTTTGGACGACTACGATTGAGTTTACCCATTCAGTTGGTGTAGTTGTCTTCTCAATGATGCCCATGACTTCAAGGCGATCAAGTTCTTCTTTGAGTTTTTCTTGTAGGGCGAATGGAACTCTTTTTGGTGGTTGTACTGTTGGTACAGCTCCTTCTTTCAAGTGGATTTTACACTTCCCTGGGAGTTTTCCTACACCTTCAAAAACATCTTCATATTCCTCCAGTATTCTGGCCGTTTCGGGTTTCATTGAGGTTGCAGGTTCGTTCTGTACATTCAGAATGAATTTGATCAATTTCATATTCTGACTTGTCTTTCTGCTAAGGATTGGCTTGCGGTCAGTGTTGACCACATGAAACTGGTGAACCTGTTTCTCACCTTCCTTGTAGCAGATGCATAGCTCTACAAACCCCAAAACCTGTAATCTTTCTCCGGAGTAGCTTGTTAAAATGTCTTTTGTTGGTTGCAAACGAGGTTTAGGTACCATGCTATTATAGTCGCTGACCGGAAGGACATTTGCTTCAGCTCCTGTGTCTATTTTGAAGACTAAGTCTAGTTTCTGGTCAACAATTCTTATTACAGCATCTGGCCCATCTGTATGTTTCACTGGCATGCTGTTGACAGTATCAATCATGAACTCACTTGCACTTGTTCCTGCTTCTTGTTGGCTTATTTCATTCACACCTTTGCTTTTACATACTTTGGCAAAGTGATTCAGTTTGTTGCATTTTGAACATGTTTTGCCCCTGGCTGGGCAGTTATGATTCTTGGTATAAGGTGCACCACAGAAATAGCATTCCTTGTTGTTGTACTGTTTCTTCAGGGCATCTATCTCTTGTTTCATCATGGGCACTGAAGTCTTATTAGCAGCTGTCATTTGCGCTTGGGTTTCCTGTACTGATTCAATGGCACGGCAAATCTCTATTGCTCTGGCAAGGGTTAATGTCCCTCCTTCACTTAGCAATTTCTCTCTAATCCTGTCACTCTTAACTCCAAAGACAAGACGATCTCTTATCAGGTAATCTCTGCTGGTACCAAAGTCACAGTCATTAGCAATTAACTTGAGGTCGGTCACATATTGTTCAATGTTTTCGTTACCTTGGTCTCGCTTGTGGAAAGTAAATCTTGTCACTATGGGGTTTGATATGGGTTCAACATGGGCTCCGAATTTATTAAGGTACGTTTGAACCCTGTTTGTCTCGGCATCTGTTAGAGTCCATGTGCTGAAAATGTCTCTTCCTTTATCACCAACCCATATCAATAGATACGAACACTGGACAGCCTGGGATTTGCCTTCCAGTGGTCCGGAGAACATTAATTCACAGTGTTGTCTGAACCTTTTCCAGGCTGATTTTAGGTTCGTCGATGACCAGTCCAAGGACGGATGTGGTGTGCTGTCCATGTTTACTGTTTTACTTCTGACACCATGCAATATCTTCGGTTTAGTTTAATGGTTTAATGGAAACCCAAGCAAGCACCTACAACAAGAACATATATAAGCAAGCAATAATATAAGCAAGCAAATAATTATAAGCACGGCATGCGCGTTAATAAGCAGAGCTTCAAGCACAGCAAGTCAATATTCTGCAATTGCCAAGGATTAAATTCTTCGTTTAATTTTTTAAATGAAGTATGTGATCTTTCGGTTTTCCAGGTCATCGGTCTTACTGAAACCTGGCTGAATGACCACAACTCCGCTCTTTTAAATATACCAGGATATAATTTCTACAATAGGAATCGACAGTTTCGGCAACATGGAGGAAACGGTGCATATATTCGAAGCGATATTGAGGTTTTGGTAAGAAATGACTTAGTAGTATACCAGGAAATGGTTTTTGAACCATTTATTCTTCAGCTTAGGCTGAAACCTAAAGATGCATTTGTTATTATATTGTATATGCCGCCATCTGGCTCCATACCAATCTTTATGGATCTTTTGGATAAGCAGCTGGAGAAACTAGCAACTAGTTCACATACATTTATGATGCTCGGGGATTTTAATATTGACCTAAGTGAGCTTGATACGAGTGTTTCTATGGATTTTTTGCGGCTTTGTATGTCCTATGGTTTATTTCCAACTATAAATATATGCACACGAGTAACCACCTCATCATCAAAGCTAATTGACAATATTTTTTCAAATTTGTTCTTTTCAGCTCCAAGAGTTATTATTACAGATGTATCCGATCATTTTGGGATTTCAACAAGATTTGATCTCTGTATTCCCCAAAAGTTAGCAACAATAATTCCTAAGAGTCCAATGCACGTATTTAGCCAGAGTAACCTTCAAAAATTTAAGCAGGCAATTGCAGAAGTTGATTGGAATAATTTAATAGACCTTATGGATGAAATAAATACGAGTTTTCAAAGATTTTACGATAAACTAATTTTGTTAGTGACAAAAACATTTATAATGGTTCGTTCGTCATCAAGGAAAAATAATCCTAAGAAACCATGGATGTCGCCTAGCTTGTTGCGCTGTATTAATAAAAGAGATAAACTTTATAAGAATGCCATAAGTAATGGAAATGATCCGATCTGCTTAAGAATTTATAAAAATTATAGAAATGCCCTGAATAAATTACTGAGAAATGCAAAAAAAAAATATTTCGTAAATAAATTCACTGAGACTTGTGGTAACCCTGCAAAAACATGGAAAATAATTAAAAGTGTGATATCGACAGAGAACTCTATTATTCCCGATGAAGTAGTAATGCAGAATGGCCTACCAACGAAGGAACCCGAAGAGATATGTAATGCTGTTTCCAAACATTTTGCTAATATTGGCGTAGATTTATCTTCCCGTATAGTATCTTCTGATGATGATCCTCCCTTGGAGTTTTTTATGAAGACTCCAATTGATATTTCTATGTATATGAGACCCTTCTCTCGTGATGAAGTAGAGAAAATTATCTTTGGGATGAAAAATACATCGGCAGGTAGTGATTCACTCAATCTTCTGGTGTTGAAAATAGCGTTTCCTTATGTTGCTGATATTCTTACTTCTCTCATTAATTTGTGCTTAAAACGGGGAACGTTTCCTGATTGCTTGAAAATTGCTAAGATTACCCCTGTTTTTAAAGGCGGTAATAAGAATGATCTAGGAAATTATCGGCCTATCTCAGTCTTACCCGTTATTTCTCGACTGCTTGAAAAGTGTATTAACACTAGAGTTTATGATCATTTGGAACTGCATAAGCTGTTAAATCCAATTCAATTTGGCTTCAGAAAAGGTAGAACCACAGAGATGGCATTATCATATATAACTTCGATACTCAATGGAGCTCTTGATAATAAGCTTAGAGTAGCGGGTCTGTTTCTTGATTTGGTTAAGGCATTTGACACTGTTGACCACCAATTACTACTTCGAAAATGTGAATTTTATGGACTAAGAGGGGCTACTTTAGCTTTGATTTGTGATTATCTCCAAATTAGAGTGCATTATGTTCACATTAATGGATTTTCTTCAAGTAAGAGTCTTGTTAAATATGGTATCCCCCAGGGTTCTGTGTTAGGGCCTACTCTTTTTTTGATTTTTATAAATGATCTGCCAAATGCTGTTGCAACTACTTCTAGAATAGGGGATATAGTGAATCCCGCACCTTCGGGAACCAGGATCACTACACCCTTATTTGCTGATGATGCGACATTGATGTGTGTTGCCTCAACTGAACAACAACTTACCTCAACAATTAATGCAGCAATGACTATGACATGTCTTTGGTTGAAGATAAACCGCCTTGACCTAAATATAAATAAGTCAAATTTTGTTATTTTTTCACGGTCCCCAAATTATTATCCTTGGATTATGGAAATAGCTACACCGAAGGGAATTGTTAAGCGGTCAAAGTCCGTTAAGCACCTTGGGATTATTATTGACAAAATTTTATCATTTAAGTGCCATGTAAAAGCTATAAGTAGAATATTATCGCGGAATTTAGGGATTATCCGTAAACTAAAACATTTATTTCCTTCAAATGTTATACGGTTATTATATTTTTCTCTGATTCATCCGTATATTTTGTATTGCTCGTCTGTATGGCTTGGGATATTCCCCTCAATACTTCGCCCAATCCGCGTACTGCAGAATAATGCCATTAGATCACTTTATGGAATAGGGAACCGGGATTCGGTCAGGTCAATGTATAGTATAATAAATATAATGCCTGCAGCCGGATTGCGTGATTTTTATACACTGGTTTTTATGTATAAGTACCATTATGGGTGCGTTCCAGAATGTTTTACAGGAAGTTTTCGGGATAGGTCTAATATTCATGATCATAGAACTCGAACAAGTGGAGATATTGAGGTTCCTCGCCTAGTTTCAAGTAGGACTGCTTTTTCAATTATTTATAGAGGGGCTAAGCTATGGAATAAGCTTGTTCCAAGTATTAAAGAATTGCCCATTAATCAATTTAAGGCCGTGCTGCGTGTGGGGTTTCTTGGTAGGTATACCTTTGAAATAGATTGAGATTGATTGATTTAGTATTGAAAATAATTGTTTATTATTTTTTTCTTTTGTTTTCTTTTTTTGCTTCGGGATCATGATATTATGTTGTTTGATTGTGTATGAATTATTTATATAAATTTTTTTTTTCTCGGTACACGGTTTCACCTTTCTGCTCATTTTAGATTAACTCATTGTTTTTCTGTTTTTGTTCTTTTTTTCTTCTATTTTTTGTTCTTTTTGTTAGTAACACACCCTCGCAAGCAACGCTTTTGGTGTGCTACCGATTGATTTTGTCTGTGTTATTTCCTTTGGTTAATAAATTAATACTACTACTACTACTAGCAAAGGATTTTTATTACTGGTAGGAGGAAACTATTACTCTCTAGTTTCCTAATTTTCTAGATGGCTCTTCTATATGTAATTTGTTCTATTTACAATTTATCAAGAGTTTCGCCCTGAAGTAAAAATTTTGGGAAAAGATGTTAAAAGTTGGCTTATTTGGTTACTTTTAAGATGAGAATTCAAAGAAAAATGTCCAAGCGAAATTTTTTTTAAAGGCTCATCAATTTCAAAGTAATGTCTACTCCAGTTTCTGTGGTTGGCATTGTCTACAAATGTGTGGATCCACACAAATCCACACACAATGTGTGGATCCACACAAATCCACACACAATGTGTGGATCACATTGTCTAAAAAAAACAAACAAAAAAAAACGACAATTTTTTTAAAGAGAAGATAAACCCAAATTCGACAAGACAAAAAAGAAAGAAGATTTCTTATGAGAAAAAATTTGAGGAGTTACCGAAAATGGACATACCTGAACATTATTTTAATTTTTGTCTGTTTTTATCTTTATTTTCTTGTCCAGCCTTGTGTAATTTTTTCCTTTCTTCATATATTCCCGGCCGTACAGACTTGGAGGATATGTGACGCTGTATGCAGTGGCATCAATTAGGTGGGGTGGGGGGGGGGAATTCACCCCATCCCCATAGATTTTCAAAGGTCACTCTTTGCTGTTCCATTGAAAAATTGAATTTTTATTGATGAAATTAAAGAAAATCTAAATTGCGCCTTCTTTAGATTTTGAAAAATACACCTTCCCACAATAATTTTTCGAATTGACGCTACAGGATGTTCTTTATAATTGTTTCATTATTGTACCTAAGTAAATGTGCGTCTATATACCTGTCAGGGTCCCGAAACTCTTTTTTAATTCTATTTTTAAACAGCTAAATTTTATTAGCTTCCTTCTATTTTCTAATAACTAAAATTTATTAAAAACTAGCTGTTGGGGTGGCGCTTCGCACCCCCCAAGCCCCCCGTGCGCGTAAGTCATTACGCGTCATATTAGTTACGTGCCATTGTAGTTGTGTCCCTGTGTCCCACCTGTGAATATAGATAGATATGTCTTCTATATGTAGTTCTATTTACAATTTATCAAGAGTTTCGCCCTGAAGTAAAAATTTTGGGAAAAAATGTTAAAAGTTGGCTTATTTGGTTACTTTTAAGATGAGAATTCAAAGAAAAATGTCCAAGTAAATTTTTTTTTAAAGGCTCATCAATTTCAAAGTAATGTCTACTCCAGTTTCTGTGGTAGGCATTACATTGTCTTAAAAAAAAAAAACAAAAAAAAAACAACAATTTTTTAAAAGAGAAGATAAACCCAAATTCGACAAGACAAAAAAGAAAGAAGATTTCTTATGAACAAAAATTTGAGGAGTTACCAAAAATGGACATACCTGAACATTATTTTAATTTTTGTCTGTTTTTATCTTTATTTTCTTGTCCAGCCTTGTGTAATTTTTTCCTTTCTTCATATATTCCCGGCCGTACAGACTTGGAGGATATGTGACGCTGTATGCAGTGGCATCAATTAGGTGGGGTGGGGGGGAATTCACCCCATCCCCATAGATTTTCAAAGATCACTCTGCTGTTCCATTGAAAAATTGAATTTTTATTGATAAAATTAAAGAAAATCTAAATTGCGCCCTCTTTAGATTTTGAAAAATACACCTTCCCACAATAATTTTTCGAATTGACGCTACAGGATGTTCTTTATAATTGTTTCATTATTGTACCTAAGTAAATGTGCGTCTATATACCTGTCAGGGTCCCGAAACTCTTTTTAATTCTATTTTTAAACAGCTATAGTTTATTAGCTTCCTTCTATTTTCTAATAACTAAAATTTATTAAAAACTAGCTGTTGGGGTGGCGCTTCGCGCCCCCCAAGCCCCCCGTGCGCGTAAGTCATTACGCGTCATATTAGTTACGTGCCATTGTGGTTGTGTCACTGTGTCCCACCTGTGAATATAGATAGATGTGTCCCCGTCTTCATTTATATATCCCCTTCTTCCCCCGGCGTCCCCATTGTAGTTGTATATTCCCTGTGTCCCGGTGTCCCGGTGTCCCGGTCTGTAGTTTCATCTTATAATGACGTCATATACAAAGCCTTATATACTTATAATGACGTCATATGCAAACCCACAAACAAACAAACGTGCCTACAAACAACTTATTTATATATATATATATATATATATATATATATATATATATATATATATATATATATATATATATATATATATATATATATATAGATATATATATATATATATATATATATATATATATATATATATATATATATATACATATATATATATATATATATATATATATATATATATATAGATATAGTTTCTTTATTAGTTTTTCTTTTTTAGTTTTTTTTTTAATTCTGCAGCTTTTTTTATTTTTTTAGCTTTTTTTTCTTTTTAGTTTATTACCTTTTTTATTTTTTGCTTTTTTTTAAAGTTTTTTCTTTTTAGGGTTTTTCTTTTTTTAGCTTTTTTCGCGCCATATTAGTTAAGCGCCATTGTAGTTGTGTCCCTGTGTACCACCTGTGAATATAGATTATATATATGTTTTTAACTACGTAAAACTTGCGAATATACAACATTCCTCGCTGTCCCATTGTCTTTGCATATAAATAGATTGTCAGGTTTACCGACTCTTGAACATGCAACATATAAGTGTCCATGGGGAAAACAATCCGTATTCAGATCTATACCTCATTATTCTAATGATTGTCCTTAAGCTTTGTTGATGATGATTGCTAATCAAACATTCCTTGTATCCCGGTCGTCATTTATATATCCCCCCTGCGCCCCCCGGCGTCCCCGTTGTAGTTATGTCCCTGTGTCCCGGTCGTCATTTATATTCCCTGCGTCGCGGTCGTCATTTGTATCCCAGTTTCCCAGTCTGTAATTTCGTCAGTCGACAAACATGACGTCAGTCGACAAACAGCTTCATGACGGAATAATGTTCAATCCTCATAATGACGTCAGTCGACAAATATGACATCAGTCGACACACAAACATGACGTCAGTCAACGGACATGCAACTTATTTTTATATATATAGATATAGTTTCTTTTTTAGTTTTTTTTTTTTAGTTTTGCAGCTTTTTTAGTTTTTCTAGCTTTTTTAGCTTTTTAGTTTTTTAACTTTTTATGGCACTTGATATTAACCAAGTGACATATAGCAATCGCAAATTCTGTCGGTCAATGTTCATTCTAACATTGACAGTTGGAAAAATCTTCACGTGCCAAGCATGCTAAAGCTCAACAATTTATAATAAACCTCAATATTAAGTATCTGTTTTAAGTTTTTCGAATTACTTTAATCTATTGTCAAAATATTTTGAAATATTTATGCAATTCCCAGTTTTTACATTTTTAGTTTCAGTTTTCTTTTTCTTCTTTATTTTTCAGACGGAAATACATATCGCCGAACCTTTGTTTTTTTTTAACTTAAATCTGGTAGGCATTGATGACATTATCCAATTCAAAATCCCAAACCCAATCATCATCGCTATCATTTTCAGTTTTGATACGTTTTGACTCTCGCTGTCCAGGTTGATCTTCATCTAATTGCGCGGTTTTGCGTTCTTTAGCTGCAAGCCTTTTGGCATTAACTCTTTGAGCAGCTTCCTCGGCTGTTTCTTCTGTTGTAGGATTTGGTTACATTCTATCTTTTTCAATGTTTTTCAATTTGTTAATGTTCATTCTAACATTGACAGTTGGAAAAATCTTCACGTGCCAAGCTTGCTAAAGTTCAACAATCTATCTATCTATATATATAAATTAAGTTGTTTGTGTGTCTGTCGACTGACGTCAGGTTTGTGTGTCGACTGACGTCATGTTTGTTGACTGACATCATTATAAGGTTTGAGCTGTATGTCGTCATGAAGTTGTTTGTTGTCTGACGTCACGTTTGTCGACTCACGAAATTACAGGCCGGGACACCAGGACGCAAATGACGACCGGGACACAGGGAATATAAATGACGACCGGGACACTCAAAGAGAAATTACAGACTGGGACAGCGGGACACAAACAACGACCGGGGCATATAAATGACGACCGGGACACTCAAAGATAAATTACAGACCGGGACACCGGGACACAGGTAATATAAATGACGACCGGGACGCTCAAAGAGAAATTACAGACTGGAACACTGGTATATATATATAAAAATAAGTTGTATGTCGGTTATGTCTGTTCTTTCATTCCGATACATGAACGTAGTCCAGCTGTTGTTCACTTAGCGGTACATTTACAGAATGGTCAACGTTTTTATTTTTCGGAATCCAACATGCAACAAAGAGCCCTGAATCCAACAGATACAAAGTTAACTGCTTTCTTTTCGCTATGCAAAAATGATTCTCTTGCAAAAAAACTCCAAAAAAAACAAAAAGAAAAAAAAAACTAATAAAAAAAACTAAAAAAACTAAAAACTGAAAAAGAAAAAAAACTAAAAAACTAAAAAAAGGAAAAAAAACTGAAAAATAAAGGAGAAAAAGAAAACTAAAAACCGGGACACAGGGAATATAAATGACGACCGGGACACTCAAAGAGAAATTACAGACTGGGACACTAGGATACAAATAACGATCGGGTCATATAAATGACGACCGGGACGCTCAAAGAGAAATCACAAACTGGGACACTGGGACACAAATGACGACCGGGACACAGGGACACAAGTACAAGGGGGATGCCGGGGGCACAGGGGGATATATAAATGACGAAGGGGACACAGGGAATGTTTGATTAGCAATCACCATCAACAAAGCACAAGGGCAATCATTAGAATAATCAGGTATAGATCTGAATACGGATTTTTTTTCCCATGGACCATTTTATGTTGCATGTTCAAAAGTCTGTAAACCTGACAATCAGTGAAAGTCTGTAAACATATATATATATATATATATATATATATATATATATATATATATATATATATATATATATATATATATATATATATATGTATATATATATTTATACTAGCTGTTGGGGTGGCGCTTCGCGCCACCCCAACACCTAGTTGGTGTGGCGCTTCGCCCCCCCCCCCGCGCGTAAGTCATTACGCGCCATATTAGTTACGTGCCATTGTAGTTGTGTCCCTGTGTCCCACATGTGAATAGATATATATATATATATATATATATATATATATATATATATATATATATATATATATATATATATATATCTATATATAAAAATAAGTTGTCTGTGGATCTGTGGATGGATCAGGTGACGTCACCTGAAAAAACTGGATCAGGTGACGTCAAAACTGAAAAAACTAAAAAAAGGCAAAAACTACAAAAAAAACTAAAAACTAATAAAAAAAATAAAAAAGCTAAAAAACTAAAAAAACTAAAAAAGCTAAAAAACTAAAAAAACTAAAAAAAGGCAAAAACTACAAAAAAAACTAAAAACTAATAAAAAAGCTAAAAAACTAAAAAAACTAAAAAAAGGCAAAAACTACAAAAAAAACTAAAAACTAATAAAAAAAATAAAAAAGCTAAAAAACTAAAAAAACTAAAAAAACTAAAAAAAGGTAAAAAACTAAAAAAACTAAAAACTAAAAAAAATTAAAAAAAAGGAAAAAACTGAAAAATAAGCTAAAATAAAGGTAAAAACCAATAAAAAACTAAAAAAAAAACTGAAAAAACTAAAAAAAGGCAAAAACTACAAAAAAAACTAAAAACTAATAAAAAAAGTAAAAAAGCTAAAAAACTAAAAAAACTAAAAAAACTAAAAAAAGGTAAAAAACAAAAAAATAAAAAATAAAAAAAAAAATAAAAAAAAGGAAAAAACTGAAAAATAAGCTAAAATAAAGGTAAAAACCAATAAAAAACTAAAAAGAAAAAAAGGAAAAAACTAAAAAAAATTTTCATCTAAAAAACTAAAAAAAACTAAAAAAGGTAAAAACTAAAAGAACTAAAAAAGAAAAAAATAAATGACGAAACTCAAAGAGAAAGCGACCAGGACAAAAGGAATGTTCGATTAGCAATCAACAAAGCACTGGGACACAGGGAGTATAAATGACGACCAGGACATAAGTAAAAAAAAAAAACTATCTATATATATAAAAATAAGTTGTCTGTGGATCTGTGGATCGTGGATCAGGTGACGTCACCTGAAAAAACTGGATCAGGTGACGTCAAAACTGAAAAAACTAAAAAAAGGCAAAAACTACAAAAAAAACTAAAAACTAATAAAAAAAATAAAAAAGCTAAAAAACTACAAAAACTAAAAAAAGGCAAAAACTACAAAAAAAACTAAAAACTAATAAAAAAGCTAAAAAACTAAAAAAACTAAAAAAAAGGCAAAAACTACAAAAAAAAACTAAAAACTAATAAAAAAAATAAAAAAGCTAAAAAACTAAAAAAACTAAAAAAACTAAAAAGAGGTAAAAAACTAAAAAAACTAAAAACTAAAAAAAACTAAAAAAAAGGAAAAAACTGAAAAATAAGCTAAAATAAAGGTAAAAACCAATAAAAAACTAAAAAAAAACTGAAAAAACTAAAAAAAGGCAAAAACTACAAAAAAACTAAAAACTAATAAAAAAAGTAAAAAAGCTAAAAAACTAAAAAAACTAAAAAAACTAAAAAAACTAAAAAAAGGTAAAAAACTAAAAAAAAATAAAAAATAAAAAAAAACTAAAAAAAAGGAAAAAACTGAAAAATAAGCTAACATAAAGGTAAAAAACTAAAAAGAAAAAAAGGAAAAAACTAAAAAAAATTTTCATCTAAAAAACTAAAAAAAACTAAAAAAGGTAAAATCTAAAAGAACTAAAAAAGAAAAAAAAATAAATGACGACACTCAAAGAGAAAGCGACCAGGACAAAAGGAATGTTCGATTAGCAATCAACAAAGCACCGGGACACAGGGAGTATAAATGACGACCAGGACATAAGTAAAAAAAAAAATTAACAAAACTAAAAAGAAGGTAAAAACTACAAAAAAACTAAAAAGAAAAAAAAACTAAAAACTAATAAAAAAAACTAAAAAATCTAAAAATCTAAATAAACTAAAAAAGAAAAAAAAAGGAAAAAAATAAAGGAGAAAAACAAAACTAAAAAACGAATGTATATACAGACCGGTACACCGGGATACAAATGACGACCGGGACACAGGGAATATAAATGACGACCGGGACACAGGGACACAACTACAACGGGGACACCGGGGGAAACAGGGGGATATAAATGACGACCGGGACAAAAAAACTAAAAAGAAAAAAAAACTAAAAACTAATAAAAAAACTAAAAAATCTAAAAATCTAAATAAGCTAAAAAAGAAAAAAAAGGAAAAAAATAAAGGAGAAAAACAAAACTAAAAAACGAATGTATATACAGACCGGGATACAAATGACGACCGGGACACAGGGAATATAAATGACGACCGGGACACAGGGACATAACTACAACGGGGAAACCGGGGGAAACAGGGGGATGTAAATGACGACCGGGACACCGGGACAGGGAATGGTCGATTAGCAATCACCATCAACAAAGCTCAAGGGCAATCATTAGAATCATGAGGTATAGATCTGAATACATATTGTTTTCCCATGGACCATTATATGTTGCATGTTCAAGAGTCGGTAAACCTGACAATCTATTTATATGCAAAGACAATGGGACAGCAAAGAATGTTGTATATTCGCAAGTTTTACGTAGTTAAAACCATATATATATATATATATATATATATATATATATATATATATATATATATATATATATATATATATATATATATATATATATATATATATATATATATATATATATATATATATATATCTATATTCACAGGTGGGACATAGGGACACAACTACAATGGCGCGTAACTATTATGGCGCGTAACGACTTACGCGCGCGGGGGGGCTTGGGGGGGCGCGAAGCGCCCCCACCAACTAGGTGTTGGGGTGGTGCGAAGCGCCACCCAACAGCTAGTATATATATATATATATGTTGCATATAAATAGATTGTCAGGTTTACTGACTCTTGAACATGCAACATATAATTGCCCATGGGAAAAACAATCCATATTCAGATCTATACCTCATTATTCTAATGATATGTCCCTGTGTCCCGGTCGTCATTTATATTCCCTGTGTCCCAGTTGTCATTTGTGTCCCGGTGTCCCAGTTTGTAATTTCTCTTTGAGTGTCGCGGTCGTCATTTATATTCCCTGTGTCCCGGTGTCCTGGTCGTCATTTGTGTCCCTTCACAACTTCATGACGCATACAGCTCAATCTTTATAATGACGTCAGTCGACAAACATGACGGCAGTTGACAAACAAACATGACGTCACTCGACACACACACACACACACACACACAGACGACCCGGTGTCCCGGTCGTCATTTGTGTCCCGATGTCCCGGTGTTTAATTTCGTATATCAACAAACATGACGTCAGTCGACAAACAAACATGACGTCACTCGACACATAGACGCATAGACAACTTATTTATATATATATACTAGCTGTTGGGGTTGCGCTTCGTGCCACCCCAACACCTAGTTGGTGGGGCGCTTCGCGCCCCCCCAAGCCCCCCCGCACGCGTAAGTCGTTACGCGCCATTGTAGTTGTGTCCCTGTGTCCCACCTGTGAATAGAGATAGATATAAATATGTTTTTAACTACGTAAAACATGCGTATATACAACATTCTTCGCTGTCCCATTGTCTGTGCATATAAATAGATTGTCAGGTTTACTGACTCTTGAACATGCAACATATAATTGTCTATGGGAAAAACAATCCGTATTCAGATCTATACCTCATTATTCTAATGATGTGTCCCTGTGTCCCGGTCGTCATTTATATTCCCTGTGTCCCGGTCGTCATTTTTGTCCCGGTGTCCCAGTTTGTAATTTCTCTTTGAGTGTCCCGGTCGTCATTTGTATTCCCTGTGTCTCGGTGTCCCGGTCGTCATTTGTGTCCCGGTGTCCCGGTCTGTAATTTCTATTCGAACAACCCCTGTGTCCCAGTCGTCATTTATATATCCCGCCTGTGCCCCCGGTGTCCCCGTTGTAGTTGTGTCCCTGTGTCCCGGTCGTCATTTATATTCCCTCTGTCCCGGTCGTGATTTGTGTCCGGGTGTCCCAGTCTGTAATTTCTCTTTGAGGTTCCCGGTCGTCACTTATATTCCCTCTGTCTCGGTCGACATTTGTGTCCCGGTCTGTAATTTCTCTTTGAGTGTTTTTTCTTTTTAGTTTTTTTTTTAGTTTTTTACCTTTTTTGTTTTTTCAGTTTTCTTTTTCTTCTTTATTTTTCAGCGTCACTATGAATCACATATCGACGAACCTTTGTTTTTTTAACTTAAATCTGGTAGGCATTGAGGACCTTATCCAAGTCAAAATCCCAAACCCAATCATCATTGCTATCATTTTCAGTTTTGATATGTTTTGACTCTCGCTGTCCAGGTGGATTTTCATCTAACTGCGCGGTTTTGCGTTCTTTAGCCGCAAGCCTGTTTTCTTGCTGTTCTTGTGATTCCCCGGCACGCTTTCTTTTCTTACTTTCTCTATCAGCTGCAAGCCTGTTTTCCTTGCTGTTCTTGTGATTCCTCGGAACGTTTTCTTTTCTTACTTTCTCTATCAGCAGCAAGTTTTTTGGCATAAACTCTTTGAGCAGCTTCCTCGGCTGTTGCCATTGTAGGTTCTTCAGTCATTTTACAATTAAACATTTTTCCGTGAACAAATGTTTTAAATACCGTTAATGACGTCACCGTCAAAGCAAAAATGACCGACACTAATTTCATGACGTCAGTCAACACAGAAACATGACGTCACCTGATCCACAGACAGACACACAGACAGACAACTTATTTTTATATATATAGATATAAGATGTCCCGGTGTCCCGGTCGTCATTTGTGTCCCGATGTCCCGGTCGTCATTTGTGTCCCAATGTCCCGTTTTGTAGTTTCGTCAATCAACAAACATGACGTCAGTCGACACACAAACATGACATCACTCGATACACACACACAGACAACTTATATATATATATATATATATATATATATATATATATATATATATATATATATATATATAAAAATAAGTTGTCTGTCTGTGTGTCTGTCAATCTGTCAGGTGACGTCATGTTTCTGTGTTGACTGACGTCATGAAGTTAGTAGTCGTCATTTTTGCTTTGACGGTGACGTCATCTATATATATAAAAATATCATTTTTGCTTTGACGGTGACGTCATTCAAGATATTTAAGACATATTTTCACGTAGAAATCTATTAATGTTTAAGTTTAAAATGACTGATGACCTTACAATGGCAAAAGCCGATGAAGATGCTCAAAGAGTCTATGCCAAAAAACTTGCTGCTTATAGAGAAAGTCAGAAAAGAAAGCGTGCCGAGGAATCAAAAGAACAGCAAGGAAACAGGCTTGAGGCTGATAGAGAAAGAAAGAACAGAAAGCGTGCCGAGGAATCAAAAGAACAGCAAGGAAACAGGCTTGAGGCTGATGGAGAAAGAAAGAACAGAAAGCGTGCCGAGGAACTACCAGAGCAACGCGGAAGCAGACTTGCTGATAAAAGAGAAAGTGAAAAAGAAGGCGTGCCGAGGATTACAAGAACAGCAAGAAATCAGGCTTGCTGCTGATAGAGAAAGTAAGAAAAGAAAGCGTGCCGAGGAATCACAAGAACAGCAAGAAATCAGCCTTGCTGCTGATAGAGAAAGTAAGAAAAGAAAGCGTGCCGAGGAATCAGAGCAACCTGAAAGTTATCGCCTGGCATTCAGGTACAACCCAGTCGATGATTATAGCTTGAGTAGATGTGTTCAAATCGGGACAATGTCTAAAATTTGTCCCTATTGCAAGGCCTTGAAATTCAATGGTGAAACAATGGGAATGTGTTGCGCCTCAGGAAAAGTTAAACTTCCTCTATTGGCTGCACCACCCGAACCATTGATGACTTTCCTTACTGGAACTACGTCAGAATCTAAGCGTTTTTTGTCACAAATCAGAAAATACAACTCATGTTTCCAAATGACGTCGTTTGGAGCCCAAATCGAAAATTCAGATCAATTTATGTCTACTTTCAAAGTAAAAGGGCAAATTTATCATAGAGCAGGGTCCCTTCTACCATTCTCAGGCGAGAATCATAAATTTTTACAATTGTACATCATCAGTGATAGAAATTCTGAATTGAATGCACGTTGCGAAATTTCTCCCAACGTTGAAAGGACAATCGTTTCCCAATTGCAACATCTTTTCCACGAAAATAATAATTTAGTGCGTCTGTTCAAAACAGCCATCGATTTGATGCCTACTGATACGCATAAAATTGTTATTTCCGCTGACAAAACGCCTCCTGGCCAACATGTGCGTAGATACAATGCTCCAACTATCGACGAAGTAGCAATCGTTATGGCCGGTGATCAGTTTTTACCTCGAGATATTATTCTTCATAAGCGAAACGATCAGTTGTTAAGAATTGCTGAACCTCATCGATGCTACGATGCCCTACAATATCCTATCATTTTTTGGGATGGAGCCGACGGCTATCACTTTAATATTAAATTGATGAATCCAGCCACTAACAAAGAAATGAATAAGAAATGCAGTGCAATGCATTATTATTCCTATAGACTAATGATTCGGCAGGATGAAGAAAATTATATTTTAAAATGCCGTGAATTGTTTCACCAATTTGTCGTTGATATGTATGCTAAAATTGAATCAGAATGTTTGCTATATATCCGCCTGAATCAGACCAAGCTCCGCTCTGAACAATACATTCATTTGCGAGATGCAGTTATAAATGACGGTAATACCACAAACGTTGGAAGATTAACAATTTTACCTTCGTCATATGCTGGCAGTCCCCGTCATATGCATGAATATGCTCAAGATGCTATTGCGTATGTTCGTCTCTATGGTTGTCCAGATTTATTTATTACATTTACATGTAATCAATCTTGGGACGAGATACTGCAGCTTTTACTTCAAGGACAATCGGCGGTTCATAGGCATGACATTACGGCCCGTGTCATCCGGCAAAAGTTGAAATCACTGATAAACTACATAGTAAAACTTGAAGTGTTTGGGTCAGTGCGATGCTGGATGTACTCAGTGGAATGGCAAAAACGAGGTTTGCCACACGCACATATACTAATCTGGCTACATAAAAAAATTACTTCGAACGAAATTGATGATGTGATTTCCGCTGAAATATCTGTTAAAAATTTCGATAAGGGGTTACATGATATTATTGTAAAAAATATGATACATGAACCTTGCGGTGCACTGAACGAAAATTGCGTAGATACAATGCTCCAACTATCGACGAAGTGGCAATCGTTATGGTCGGTGATCAGTTTTTACCTCGAGATATTATTCTTCATAAGCGAAACGATCAGTTGTTAAGAATTGCTGAAACTCATCGATGCTACGATGCCCTACAATATCCTATCATTTTTTGGGATGGAGCCGACGGCTATCGCTTTAATATTAAATTGATGAATCCAGCCACTAACAAAGAAATGAATAAGAAATGCAGTGCAATGCATTATTATTCCTATAGACTAATGATTCGGCAGGATGAAGAAAATTATATTTTAAAATGCCGTGAATTGTTTCACCAATTTGTCGTTGATATGTATGCTAAAATTGAATCAGAACGTTTGCTATATATCCGCCTGAATCAAACAGTTCGTGGTAACGAACTGTAGTAAGGAGCGATCCGGCTCAATAGTAACCAAAACTCTAAAAAATTGAATTTTGATATAAATAGCTACATCAAAAGAATCGCATTTTAATGCTGATTTTAAATATATAAGTTTCATCAAGTTTAGTCTTAGCCATCAAAAGTTACGAGCCTGAGAAAATTTGCCTTATTTAGGAAAATAGGGGGAAACACCCCCTAAAAGTCGTAGGATCTTAACGAAAATGACACCATCAGATTCAGCGTATCAGAGAACCCTACTGTAGAAGTTTCAGACTCCTATCTACAAAAATGTGAAATTTTGCATTTTTTGCCAGAAGACAAATCACGGGTGCGTGTTTATTTATTTTTTTTTTTTGTTTTTTTTTTTTTTTCCCAGGGGTCATCGTATCGACCAAGTGGTCCTAGAATGTCGCAAGAGGGCTCATTCTAACGGAAATGAAAAGTTCTAGTGCCCTTTTTAAGTGACCAGAAAAATTGGAGGGCATCTAGGCCCCCTCCCACGCTCATTTTTTCCAAAGTCAACGGATCAAAATTTTGAGATAGCCATTTTGTTTGGCATAGTCGAAAATCTTAATAACTATGTTTTTGGGGATGACTTACGCCCCCACAGTCCCTGGGGGAGGGGTTGCAAGTTACAAACTTCAACCAGTGTTTACATATAATAATGGTTATTGGGAAGTGTACAGACGTTTTCAGGGGGATTTTTTTGGTTTTTGGGGTAGGGTTGAGGGAGGGGGCTATGTGGGAGGATCTTTCCTTGGAGAAATATGCCATGGGGGAAAAAATTCAATGAAAAGGGCGCAGGATTTTCTAGCATTACTATAAAAAAAAACAATGAAAAAATAAACATGAAAACGTTTTTTCAAATGAAAGTAAGGAATAGCATTGAAATTTAAAACAAACAGAGATTATTACGCATATGAAGGGTTCTAAAAATACTTTAGCATAAAGAGCGAGGTATTTAGGAGGAGATAAATACCTTGCTCTTTATGCTAAAATATTTTTAGTGATTTCAACTATTTATTCTACGGCCTATTTGATTCAGGGGTCATTCTTAAAGAATTGGAACAAAACTTACGATTTAGTGTAAAGAGCGAGGTATTAACGAGGGTACAAACCCGCTCGTACACATAATAAAAATATAAGAATATAAAAGTTCGTTACGTAAGTTAATTCTTAAGTTACGTATATTTTTTACTAATAAAAACGTTCGTTGAATATTAAAAGTTCTAGTAGCCTTTTTAAGTAACCGAAAAATTAGAGGGCAGCTAGGCCTCCTTCTCCACCCCTTATTTCTCAAAATCGTCTGATCAAAACTAAGAGAAAGCCATTTAGCCAAAAAAAAATTAATATACTAATTTCATTTCAATAATTTATGTGCGGAGAGCCAAAATCAAACATGCATTAATTCAAAAACGTTCAGAAATTAAATAAAAAAAACTAGTATTTTTAACTGAAAGTAAGGAGCGACATTAAAACTTAAAACGAACAGAAATTACTCCGTATATGAAATGGGTTGTCCCCTCCGCAGTCCCACGCTCTTTACTCTAAAGTTTTTAGTTGTTTTAAAAAGTAGAATTGTGGCAAAGAGTTAATTTGTATTGTATCTATCTATCTATCTATCTATATAAAAACGAGTTTTGTGTATGCATGTTTGTTTGTTTGTAAAAAGAGCGTTTGCATATGATGTCATTATTAGTACATACGGCTTTGTATATGCAGAGACAATGGGAAAGCCAAGAATGTTGTATATTCGCAATTTTTACGTAGTTTAACTCCTGCAGACGAAATGAATGCTTGCCTAAAAAATTCTAATTTATGGGCACACGTAAAAATATTAAAATTAACTACAAATATGCGTGTCCGATTGCAAAACGATGACTCTGGTCAAACAGTAGACTCAATTTCAGGACGTATACAACTACCTGCTGATTTCTGTAATTTAGTGACGTTCAACAATGAATTGATTGAAAAAGTATTTCCGAATATTCTAAAAAATTATAAAAATAATAAATGGCTAAGTGAAAGAGCGATTCTCGCACCCAAAAATATAGACGTCTTCGAAATCAACAATATTGGTTTGACCAAGATTCGAGACCAGGCAGTCCTTTACAAGTCAGTCGACACAGTTTTGGAACCAAATGAAGCGGTTAATTATCCATCTGAATTTTTAAATTCCATAGATCCTTCAGGGTTTCCACCACACGTGCTACAACTAAAAATAGGCGTACCAATAATACTTTTAAGAAATATCAACCCACCAAAGCTTTGCAATGGCACGCGACTTGCCGTAAAAAAAAACAATGGAAAACCTAATAGAGGCCACAATCTTGACAGGGCCTTATGAGGGTGAGGCTGTTCT
>NC_088877.1:36680149-36710724 GCF_032884065.1 Artemia franciscana | reverse complement strand
ACCAGATAACAAGTTACCTAACTTAGCTTTGGTATTTTAGCGCTACTAATTTAAACAACTTAGCGCTACTAATTTAAGCAACTATACTACAGGATTATGCTACCAGATAACAAGTTACCTAACTTAGCTTGGGTATTTTAGCGCTACTACTTTAAACAACTTAGCGCTACTAATTTAAGCAACTATACTACAGGATTATGCTACCAGATAACAAGTTACCTAACTTAGCTTGGGTATTTTAGCGCTACTACTTTAAACAACTTAGCGCTACTAATTTAAGCAACTATACTACAGGATTATGCTACCAGATAACAAGTTACCTAACTTAGCTTTGGTATTTTAGCGCTACTACTTTAAACAACTTAGCGCTACTAATTTAAGCAACTATACTACAGGATTATGCTACCAGATAACAAGTTACCTAACTTAGCTTGGGTATTTTAGCGCTACTACTTTAAACAACTTAGCGCTACTAATTTAAGCAACTATACTACAGGATTATGCTACCAGATAACAAGTTACCTAACTTAGCTTTGGTATTTTAGCGCTACTAATTTAAACAACTTAGCGCTACTAATTTAAGCAACTATACTACAGGATTATGCTACCAGATAACAAGTTACCTAACTTAGCTTTGGTATTTTAGCGCTACTACTTTAAACAACTTAGCGCTACTAATTTAAGCAACTATACTACAGGATTATGCTACCAGATAACAAGTTACCTAACTTAGCTTGGGTATTTTAGCGCTACTACTTTAAACAACTTAGCGCTACTAATTTAAGCAACTATACTACAGGATTATGCTACCAGATAACAAGTTACCTAACTTAGCTTTGGTATTTTAGCGCTACTAATTTAAACAACTTAGCGCTACTAATTTAAGCAACTATACTACAGGATTATGCTACCAGATAACAAGTTACCTAACTTAGCTTGGGTATTTTAGCGCTACTACTTTAAACAACTTAGCGCTACTAATTTAAGCAACTATACTACAGGATTATGCTACCAGATAACAAGTTACCTAACTTAGCTTTGGTATTTTAGCGCTACTAATTTAAACAACTTAGCGCTACTAATTTAAGCAACTATACTACAGGATTATGCTACCAGATAACAAGTTACCTAACTTAGCTTGGGTATTTTAGCGCTACTACTTTAAACAACTTAGCGCTACTAATTTAAGCAACTATACTACAGGATTATGCTACCAGATAACAAGTTACCTAACTTAGCTTGGGTATTTTAGCGCTACTACTTTAAACAACTTAGCGCTACTAATTTAAGCAACTATACTACAGGATTATGCTACCAGATAACAAGTTACCTAACTTAGCTTTGGTATTTTAGCGCTACTAATTTAAACAACTTAGCGCTACTAATTTAAGCAACTATACTACAGGATTATGCTACCAGATAACAAGTTACCTAACTTAGCTTGGGTATTTTAGCGCTACTACTTTAAACAACTTAGCGCTACTAATTTAAGCAACTATACTACAGGATTATGCTACCAGATAACAAGTTACCTAACTTAGCTTTGGTATTTTAGCGCTACTAATTTAAACAACTTAGCGCTACTAATTTAAGCAACTATACTACAGGATTATGCTACCAGATAACAAGTTACCTAACTTAGCTTGGGTATTTTAGCGCTACTACTTTAAACAACTTAGCGCTACTAATTTAAGCAACTATACTACAGGATTATGCTACCAGATAACAAGTTACCTAACTTAGCTTGGGTATTTTAGCGCTACTACTTTAAACAACTTAGTGCTACTAATTTAAGCAACTATACTACAGGATTATGCTACCAGATAATAAGTTACCTAACTTAGCTTTGGTATTTTAGCGCTACTAATTTAAACAACTTAGCGCTACTAATTTAAGCAACTATACTACAGGATTATGCTACCAGATAACAAGTTACCTAACTTAGCTTGGGTATTTTAGCGCTACTACTTTAAACAACTTAGCGCTACTAATTTAAGCAACTATACTACAGGATTATGCTACCAGATAACAAGTTACCTAACTTAGCTTGGGTATTTTAGCGCTACTACTTTAAACAACTTAGCGCTACTAATTTAAGCAACTATACTACAGGATTATGCTACCAGATAACAAGTTACCTAACTTAGCTTGGGTATTTTAGCGCTACTACTTTAAACAACTTAGCGCTACTAATTTAAGCAACTATACTACAGGATTATGCTACCAGATAACAAGTTACCTAACTTAGCTTTGGTATTTTAGCGCTACTAATTTAAACAACTTAGCGCTACTAATTTAAGCAACTATACTACAGGATTATGCTACCAGATAACAAGTTACCTAACTTAGCTTGGGTATTTTAGCGCTACTACTTTAAACAACTTAGCGCTACTAATTTAAGCAACTATACTACAGGATTATGCTACCAGATAACAAGTTACCTAACTTAGCTTTGGTATTTTAGCGCTACTAATTTAAACAACTTAGCGCTACTAATTTAAGCAACTATACTACAGGATTATGCTACCAGATAACAAGTTACCTAACTTAGCTTGGTATTTTAGCGCTACTACTTTAAACAACTTAGCGCTACTAATTTAAGCAACTATACTACAGGATTATGCTACCAGATAACAAGTTACCTAACTTAGCTTGGGTATTTTAGCGCTACTACTTTAAACAACTTAGCGCTACTAATTTAAGCAACTATACTACAGGATTATGCTACCAGATAACAAGTTACCTAACTTAGCTTTGGTATTTTAACGCTACTAATTTAAACAACTTAGCACTACTAATTTAAGCAACTATACTACAGGATTATGCTACCAGATAACAAGTTACCTAACTTAGCTTGGGTATTTTAGCGCTATTACTTTAAACAACTTAGCGCTACTAATTTAAGCAACTATACTACAGGATTATGCTACCAGATAACAAGTTACCTAACTTAGCTTGGGTATTTTAGCGCTACTACTTTAAACAACTTAGCGCTACTAATTTAAGCAACTATACTACAGGATTATGCTACCAGATAACAAGTTACCTAACTTAGCTTTGGTATTTTAACGCTACTAATTTAAACAACTTAGCGCTACTAATTTAAGCAACTATACTACCGGATTATGCTACCAGATAACAAGTTACCTAACTTAGCTTTGGTATTTTAGCGCTACTACTTTAAACAACTTAGCGCTACTAATTTAAGCAACTATACTACAGGATTATGCTACCAGATAACAAGTTACCTAACTTAGCTTGGGTATTTTAGCGCTACTACTTTAAACAACTTAGCGCTACTAATTTAAGCAACTATACTACAGGATTATGCTACCAGATAACAAGTTACCTAACTTAGCTTTGGTATTTTAGCGCTACTAATTTAAACAACTTAGCGCTACTAATTTAAGCAACTATACTACAGGATTATGCTACCAGATAACAAGTTACCTAACTTAGCTTGGGTATTTTAGCGCTACTACTTTAAACAACTTAGCGCTACTAATTTAAGCAACTATACTACAGGATTATGCTACCAGATAACAAGTTACCTAACTTAGCTTGGGTATTTTAGCGCTACTACTTTAAACAACTTAGCGCTACTAATTTAAGCAACTATACTACAGGATTATGCTACCAGATAACAAGTTACCTAACTTAGCTTTGGTATTTTAGCGCTACTAATTTAAACAACTTAGCGCTACTAATTTAAGCAACTATACTACAGGATTATGCTACCAGATAACAAGTTACCTAACTTAGCTTGGGTATTTTAGCGCTACTAATTTAAGCAACTTAGCGCTACTAATTTAAGCAACTATACTACAGGATTATGCTACCAGATAACAAGTTACCTAACTTAGCTTTGGTATTTTAGCGCTACTAATTTAAACAACTTAGCGCTACTAATTTAAGCAACTATACTACAGGATTATGCTACCAGATAACAAGTTACCTAACTTAGCTTGGGTATTTTAGCGCTACTACTTTAAACAACTTAGCGCTACTAATTTAAGCAACTATACTACAGGATTATGCTACCAGATAACAAGTTACCTAACTTAGCTTGGGTATTTTAGCGCTACTACTTTAAACAACTTAGTGCTACTAATTTAAGCAACTATACTACAGGATTATGCTACCAGATAATAAGTTACCTAACTTAGCTTTGGTATTTTAGCGCTACTAATTTAAACAACTTAGCGCTACTAATTTAAGCAACTATACTACAGGATTATGCTACCAGATAACAAGTTACCTAACTTAGCTTGGGTATTTTAGCGCTACTACTTTAAACAACTTAGCGCTACTAATTTAAGCAACTATACTACAGGATTATGCTACCAGATAACAAGTTACCTAACTTAGCTTGGGTATTTTAGCGCTACTACTTTAAACAACTTAGCGCTACTAATTTAAGCAACTATACTACAGGATTATGCTACCAGATAACAAGTTACCTAACTTAGCTTGGGTATTTTAGCGCTACTACTTTAAACAACTTAGCGCTACTAATTTAAGCAACTATACTACAGGATTATGCTACCAGATAACAAGTTACCTAACTTAGCTTTGGTATTTTAGCGCTACTAATTTAAACAACTTAGCGCTACTAATTTAAGCAACTATACTACAGGATTATGCTACCAGATAACAAGTTACCTAACTTAGCTTGGGTATTTTAGCGCTACTAATTTAAACAACTTAGCGCTACTAATTTAAGCAACTATACTACAGGATTATGCTACCAGATAACAAGTTACCTAACTTAGCTTTGGTATTTTAGCGCTACTAATTTAAACAACTTAGCGCTACTAATTTAAGCAACTATACTACAGGATTATGCTACCAGATAACAAGTTACCTAACTTAGCTTGGGTATTTTAGCGCTACTACTTTAAACAACTTAGCGCTACTAATTTAAGCAACTATACTACAGGATTATGCTACCAGATAACAAGTTACCTAACTTAGCTTGGGTATTTTAGCGCTACTACTTTAAACAACTTAGCGCTACTAATTTAAGCAACTATACTACAGGATTATGCTACCAGATAACAAGTTACCTAACTTAGCTTTGGTATTTTAACGCTACTAATTTAAACAACTTAGCACTACTAATTTAAGCAACTATACTACAGGATTATGCTACCAGATAACAAGTTACCTAACTTAGCTTGGGTATTTTAGCGCTACTACTTTAAACAACTTAGCGCTACTAATTTAAGCAACTATACTACAGGATTATGCTACCAGATAACAAGTTACCTAACTTAGCTTGGGTATTTTAGCGCTACTACTTTAAACAACTTAGCGCTACTAATTTAAGCAACTATACTACAGGATTATGCTACCAGATAACAAGTTACCTAACTTAGCTTTGGTATTTTAACGCTACTAATTTAAACAACTTAGCGCTACTAATTTAAGCAACTATACTACCGGATTATGCTACCAGATAACAAGTTACCTAACTTAGCTTTGGTATTTTAGCGCTACTACTTTAAACAACTTAGCGCTACTAATTTAAGCAACTATACTACAGGATTATGCTACCAGATAACAAGTTACCTAACTTAGCTTTGGTATTTTAGCGCTACTACTTTAAACAACTTAGCGCTACTAATTTAAGCAACTATACTACAGGATTATGCTACCAGATAACAAGTTACCTAACTTAGCTTGGGTATTTTAGCGCTACTACTTTAAACAACTTAGCGCTACTAATTTAAGCAACTATACTACAGGATTATGCTACCAGATAACAAGTTACCTAACTTAGCTTTGGTATTTTAACGCTACTAATTTAAACAACTTAGCGCTACTAATTTAAGCAACTATACTACAGGATTATGCTACCAGATAACAAGTTACCTAACTTAGCTTTGGTATTTTAACGCTACTAATTTAAACAACTTAGCGCTACTAATTTAAGCAACTATACTACAGGATTATGCTACCAGATAACAAGTTACCTAACTTAGCTTTGGTATTTTAACGCTACTAATTTAAACAACTTAGCGCTACTAATTTAAGCAACTATACTACAGGATTATGCTACCAGATAACAAGTTACCTAACTTAGCTTTGGTATTTTAACGCTACTAATTTAAACAACTTAGCGCTACTAATTTAAGCAACTATACTACAGGATTATGCTACCAGATAACAAGTTACCTAACTTAGCTTTGGTATTTTAACGCTACTAATTTAAACAACTTAGCGCTACTAATTTAAGCAACTATACTACAGGATTATGCTACCAGATAACAAGTTACCTAACTTAGCTTTGGTATTTTAGCGCTACTACTTTAAACAACTTAGCGCTACTAATTTAAGCAACTATACTACAGGATTATACTACCAGATAACAAGTTACCTAACTTAGCTTTGGTATTTTAACGCTACTAATTTAAACAACTTAGCGCTACTAATTTAAGCAACTATACTACAGGATTATGCTACCAGATAACAAGTTACCTAACTTAGCTTTGGTATTTTAACGCTACTAATTTAAACAACTTAGCGCTACTAATTTAAGCAACTATACTACAGGATTATGCTACCAGATAACAAGTTACCTAACTTAGCTTTGGTATTTTAACGCTACTAATTTAAACAACTTAGCGCTACTAATTTAAGCAACTATACTACAGGATTATGCTACCAGATAACAAGTTACCTAACTTAGCTTTGGTATTTCAGCGCTACTAATTTAAACAACTTAGCGCTACTAATTTAAGCAACTATACTACAGGGTTATGCTACCAGATAACAAGTTACCTAACTTAGCTTTGGTATTTTAGCGCTACTAATTTAAACAACTTAGCGCTACTAATTTAAGCAACTATACTACAGGATTATGCTACCAGATAACAAGTTACTTAACTTAGCTTTGGTATTTTAACGCTACTAATTTAAACAACTTAGCGCTACTAATTTAAGCAACTATACTACAGGATTATGCTACCAGATAACAAGTTACCTAACTTAGCTTTGGTATTTTAGCGCTACTAATTTAAACAACTTAGCGCTACTAATTTAAGCAACTATACTACAGGATTATGCTACCAGATAACAAGTTACCTAACTTAGCTTTGGTATTTTAGCGCTACTAATTTAAACAACTTAGCGCTACTAATTTAAGCAACTATACTACAGGATTATGCTACCAGATAACAAGTTACCTAACTTAGCTTTGGTATTTTAACGCTACTAATTTAAACAACTTAGCGCTACTAATTTAAGCAACTATACTACAGGATTATGCTACCAGATAACAAGTTACCTAACTTAGCTTTGGTATTTTAACGCTACTAATTTAAACAACTTAGCGCTACTAATTTAAGCAACTATATTACAGGATTATGCTACCAGATAACAAGTTACCTAACTTAGCTTTGGTATTTTAGCGCTACTAATTTAAACAACTTAGCGCTAATAATTTAAGCAACTATACTACAGGATTATGCTACCAGATAACAAGTTACCAAACTTAGCTTTGGTATTTTAGCGCTACTAATTTAAACAACTTAGCGCTACTAATTTAAGCAACTATACTACAGGATTATGCTACCAGATAACAAGTTACCTAACTTAGCTTTGGTATTTTAACGCTACTAATTTAAACAACTTAGCGCTACTAATTTAAGCAACTATACTACAGGATTATGCTACCAGATAACAAGTTACCTAACTTAGCTTTGGTATTTTAGCGCTACTAATTTAAACAACTTAGCGCTACTAATTTAAGCAGCTATACTACAGGATTATGCTACCAGATAACAAGTTACCTAACTTAGCTTTGGTATTTTAGCGCTACTAATTTAAACAACTTAGCGCTACTAATTTAAGCAACTATACTACAGGATTATGCTACCAGATAACAAGTTACCTAACTTAGCTTTGGTATTTTAACGCTACTAATTTAAACAACTTAGCGCTACTAATTTAAGCAACTATACTACAGGATTATGCTACCAGATAACAAGTTACCAAACTTAGCTTTGGTATTTTAACGCTACTAATTTAAACAACTTAGCGCTACTAATTTAAGCAACTATACTACAGGATTATGCTACCAGATAACAAGTTACCTAACTTAGCTTTGGTATTTTAGCGCTACTAATTTAAACAACTTAGCGCTACTAATTTAAGCAACTATACTACAGGATTATGCTACCAGATAACAAGTTACCTAACTTAGCTTTGGTATTTTAGCGCTACTAATTTAAACAACTTAGCGCTACTAATTTAAGCAACTATACTACAGGATTATGCTACCAGATAACAAGTTACCTAACTTAGCTTTGGTATTTTAACGCTACTAATTTAAACAACTTAGCGCTACTAATTTAAGCAACTGTACAACAGGATTATGCTACCAGATAACAAGTTACCTAACTTAGCTTTGGTATTTTAGCGCTACTAATTTAAGCAACTTAGCGCTACTAATTTAAGCAACTATACTACAGGATTATGCTACCAGATAACAAGTTACCTAACTTAGCTTTGGTATTTTAACGCTACTAATTTAAACAACTTAGCGCTACTAATTTAAGCAACTATACTACAGGATTATGCTACCAGATAACAAGTTACCTAACTTAGCTTTGGTATTTTAACGCTACTAATTTAAACAACTTAGCGCTACTAATTTAAGCAACTATACTACAGGATTATGCTACCAGATAACAAGTTACCTAACTTAGTTTTGGTATTTTAACGCTACTAATTTAAACAACTTAGCGCTACTAATTTAAGCAACTATACTACAGGATTATGCTACCAGATAACAAGTTACCTAACTTAGCTTTGGTATTTTAACGCTACTAATTTAAACAACTTAGCGCTACTAATTTAAGCAACTATACTACAGGATTATGCTACCAGATAACAAGTTACCTAACTTAGCTTTGGTATTTTAACGCTACTAATTTAAACAACTTAGCGCTACTAATTTAAGCAACTATACTACAGGATTATGCTACCAGATAACAAGTTACCTAACTTAGCTTTGGTATTTTAACGCTATTAATTTAAACAACTTAGCGCTACTAATTTAAGCAACTATACTACAGGATTATGCTACCAGATAACAAGTTACCTAACTTAGCTTTGGTATTTTAGCGCTACTAATTTAAACAACTTAGCGCTACTAATTTAAGCAACTATACTACAGGATTATGCTACCAGATAACAAGTTACCTAACTTAGCTTTGGTATTTTAGCGCTACTAATTTAAGCAACTATACTACAGGATTATGCTACCAGATAACAAGTTACCTAACTTAGCTTGGGTATTTTAGCGCTACTAATTTAAACAACTATACTACAGGATTATGCTACCAGATAACAAGTTACCTAACTTAGCTTTGATATTTTAGCGCTACTAATTTAAGCAACTTAGCGCTACTAATTTAAGCAACTATACTACAGGATTATGCTACCAGATAACAAGTTACCTAACTTAGCTTTGGTATTTTAGCGCTACTAATTTAAGCAACTTAGCGCTACTAATTTAAGCAACTATACTACAGGATTATGCTACCAGATAACAAGTTACCTAACTTAGCTTTGGTATTTTAGCGCTACTTATTTAAGCAACTTAGCGCTACTAATTTAAGCAACTATACTACAGGATTATGCTACCAGATAACAAGTTACCTAACTTAGCTTGGGTATTTTAGCGCTACTAATTTAAGCAACTTAGCGCTACTAATTTAAGCAACTATACTACAGGATTATGCTACCAGATAACAAGTTACCTAACTTAGCTTGGGTATTTTAGCGCTACTAATTTAAGCAACTTAGCGCTACTAATTTAAGCAACTATACTACAGGATTATGCTACCAGATAACAAGTTACCTAACTTAGCTTGGTTATTTTAGCGCTACTAATTTAAGCAACTTAGCGCTACTAATTTAAGCAACTATACTACAGGATTATGCTACCAGATAACAAGTTACCTAACTTAGCTTTGGTATTTTAGCGCTACTACTTTAAGCAACTTAGCGCTACTAATTTAAGCAATTATACTACAGGATTATGCTACCAGATAACAAGTTACCTAACTTAGCTTTGGTATTTTAGCGCTACTAATTTAAGCAACTTAGCGCTAATAATTTAAGCAACTATACTACAGGATTATGCTACCAGATAACAAGTTACCTAACTTAGCTTGGGTATTTTAGCGCTACTAATTTAAGCAACTTAGCGCTAATGATTTAAGCAACTATACTACAGGATTATGCTACCAGATAACAAGTTACCTAACTTAGCTTGGGTATTTTAGCGCTACTAATTTAAGCAACTTAGCGCTACTAATTTAAGCAACTATACTACAGGATTATGCTACCAGATAACAAGTTACCTAACTTAGCTTGGGTATTTTAGCGCCACTAATTTAAGCAACTTAGCGCTACTAATTTAAGCAACTATACTACAGGATTATGCTACCAGATAACAAGTTACCTAACTTAGCTTTGGTATTTTAGCGCTACTAATTTAAGCAACTTAGCGCTAATAATTTAAGCAACTATACTACAGGATTATGCTACCAGATAACAAGTTACCTAACTTAGCTTGGGTATTTTAGCGCTACTAATTTAAGCAACTTAGCGCTACTAATTTAAGCAACTATACTACAGGATTATGCTACCAGATAACAAGTTACCTAACTTAGCTTGGGTATTTTAGCGCTATTAATTTAAGCAACTTAGCGCTACTAATTTAAGCAACTATACTACAGGATTATGCTACCAGATAACAAGTTACCTAACTTAGCTTTTGTATTTTAGCGCTACTAATTTAAGCAACTTAGCGCTAATAATTTAAGCAACTATACTACAGGATTATGCTACCAGATAACAAGTTACCTAACTTAGCTTTGGTATTTTAGCGCTACTAATTTAAGCAACTTAGCGCTAATAATTTAAACAACTATACTACAGGATTATGCTACCAGATAACAAGTTACCTAACTTAGCTTTGGTATTTTAGCGCTACTACTTTAAGCAACTTAGCGCTACTAATTTAAGCAACTTAGCGCTACTAATTTAAGCAACTATACTACAGGATTATGCTACCAGATAACAAGTTACCTAACTTAGCTTCGGTATTTTAGCGCTACTACTTTAAGCAACTTAGCGCTACTAATTTAAGCAACTATACTACAGGATTATGCTACCACATAACAAGTTACCTAACTTAGCTTTGGTATTTTAGCGCTACTAATTTAAGTAACTTAGCGCTAATAATTTAAGCAACTATACTACAGGATTATGCTACCAGATAACAAGTTACCTAACTTAGCTTGGGTATTTTAGCGCTACTAATTTAAGCAACTTAGCGCTACTAATTTAAGCAACTATACTACAGGATTATGCTACCAGATAACAAGTTACCTAACTTAGCTTGGGTATTTTAGCGCTACTAATTTAAGCAACTTAGCGCTACTAATTTAAGCAACTATACTACAGGATTATGCTACCAGATAACAAGTTACCTAACTTAGCTTTGGTATTTTAGCGCTACTAATTTAAGCAACTTAGCGCTAATAATTTAAGCAACTATACTACAGGATTATGCTACCAGATAACAAGTTACCTAACTTAGCTTGGGTATTTTAGCGCTACTAATTTAAGCAACTTAGCGCTACTAATTTAAGCAACTATACTACAGGATTATGCTACCAGATAACAAGTTACCTAACTTAGCTTGGGTATTTTAGCGCTACTAATTTAAGCAACTTAGCGCTACTAATTTAAGCAACTATACTACAGGATTATGCTACCAGATAACAAGTTACCTAACTTAGCTTTGGTATTTTAGCGCTACTAATTTAAGCAACTTAGCGCTAATAATTTAAGCAACTATACTACAGGATTATGCTACCAGATAACAAGTTACCTAACTTAGCTTTGGTATTTTAGCGCTACTAATTTAAGCAACTTAGCGCTAATAATTTAAGCAACTATACTACAGGATTATGCTACCAGATAACAAGTTACCTAACTTAGCTTTGGTATTTTAGCGCTACTACTTTAAGCAACTTAGCGCTACTAATTTAAGCAACTTAGCGCTACTAATTTAAGCAACTATACTACAGGATTATGCTACCAGATAACAAGTTACCTAACTTAGCTTTGGAATTTTAGCGCTACTACTTTAAGCAACTTAGCGCTACTAATTTAAGCAACTATACTACAGGATTATGCTACCAGATAACAAGTTACCTAACTTAGCTTTGATATTTTAGCGCTACTAATTTAAGTAACTTAGCGCTAATAATTTAAGCAACTATACTACAGGATTATGCTACCAGATAACAAGTTACCTAACTTAGCTTGTGTATTTTAGCGCTACTAATTTAAGCAACTTAGCGCTACTAATTTAAGCAACTATACTACAGGATTATGCTACCAGATAACAAGTTACCTAACTTAGCTTGGGTATTTTAGCGCTACTAATTTAAGCAACTTAGCGCTACTAATTTAAGCAACTATACTACAGGATTATGCTACCAGATAACAAGTTACCTAACTTAGCTTTGGTATTTTAGCGCAACATGAAAGAGCTTTGGTATTTTAGCGCAACATCGTGTTACAACTTCATCAAGTTGCAACACGATGGATTCAGAGCATAATTAAATAAAAAAAACAACAATTTTTTCAACTGAAAGTAAGGAGCGACATTAAAACTTAAAACGAACAGAAATTACTCCGTATATGAAAGGGGCTGTTCCCTCCTAAACACCCCGATCTTTACGCTAAAGTTTAACCCTTTCTCACAACTCTACTTTTTAAGACAATAAAAAACTTTAGCGTAAAGAGCAGGGCGTTTAGGAAGGAAAAACCCCTTTCATATACGAAGTAATTTCTGTTCGTTTTAAGTTTTAATGTCGCTCCTTACTTTCAGTTGAAAAAATTTGTTTTTTTTTTATTTAATTTCAGAACGTTTTTGAATTAATACATGTTTTGATTTTGGCTCTCCGCACATGAATAATTAAACCGAAATTTGCACATAAATTTTTCTGTGGCTAAATAGCTTTCTCATAGTTTTGATCAGACGATTTTGAGAAAAAAGGGGTAGGGTAGGAGGTCTATTTTTCCTCCAATTTTACGGTTACTTAAAAAGGCAACTAAAACTTTTTATTTTTTTACGAACATTTTTTTAGTAATAAATATACTTAACTTACGAATTAACTTACGTAACGAGCTTCTATATTCGCACATTTTTATTACGTATATGAGAGGGTTCGCCCCCACGTCAATACCTCGCTCTTTACACTAAAGCTTATACCATTTCTTTAAGAATGACCCCTGAATCACAAAGGTCATAGAATAAATATTTGAAATATAAAAAAATACTTTAGCGTAAAGAGCGAGGTATTTAGGAGGAGATGAACCTCCTCATATGGGTAATAATGTCTGTACATTTTAAGTTTTAATGCTGTTCCTTACATTCAGTTGAAAAAAACTTTTTCACATTTATTTTTTCATTGTTTTTTTTTAAAGAGTACTAGAAAATCCTGCGCCCCCTTAATGGAATTTTTCTTTCCCATGATAAAATCTCCATGAAAAGACCATCCCATGTAACCCCTCCCCCCAACCAGAAAAAATCCCCCTGAAAACATCTGTAAACTTTCCAATATCCATTTCTATATGTATTAAATTAAAAAAGCAAGTTTTTTTAAATGCAAGTAAGGAGCGACATTAAAACTTAAAACGAACAGAAATTATTCCATATATGAAAGGGATTGTCCCCTCCTCAACACGCTAAAGAGCGTTGACCCTTTGTCACAGCTCTAATTAAAAAAAACAAAAAACTTTAGCATAAAGAGCGAGGCGTTGAGGAGGGGACAACCCCTTTCATATATGGAGTAATTTCCGTTCATTTTAAGCTTTAATGTCGCTCCTTACTTGCAGTTAAAAAAAACTTGTTTTTTAATTTAATTTCTAAACTTTTTGAATTAATACATGTTTTTGATTTTTGGTTACTTAAAAATGCAAGAAGGACTTTATTTTTTTTTAAGAACGTTTTTATTAGTAATAAATATACGTAACTTACGAATTAACTAACGTAACGAATTTCTATGTTTGTACATTTGTATTACGTATATGAGGGAGTTCGCCCCCTCGTCAATACCTCCCTCTTTACAGGAAAGCCTGAGTTTCGTCCCAATTCTTTAAGAATGACCCCTGAATCACAAAGGCCGAAGAATAAATAGTTGAAATTACTGAAAATACTTTAGCGTAAAGAGCACAGTAGTGTGGAGGAGACTAACCCCCTTATATAAATAATATTTTCTGTTCGTTTTGAGTTTTAATGCTGTTCCTTACAATAATAAAATAACCTTACATTAAAATAAGGCTCGTAATTTTTGATGGGTATGACTAAACTTGATGAAACTTATATATTTAAAATCAGCATTAAAATTCGATTCTTTTGATGTAACTATTGGTATCAAAATTTCGTTTTTTAGAGTTTCGGTTATTATTGAGCCGGGTCGCTCCTTACTTCACTTCGTTACCACGAACTGTTTGATTAATGCTGCTCCTTACTTCCAGCTAAAAAAAAACTTTTTTGTATTTATTTTCTCATAGTTTTTTTAATAACGCTAGAAAATCTCGCGCCCCCTTCATGGAAATTTTCTTCCCTCATGATAAATTCCTCCATGGAAAGATCCTTCAAACTACAATTGAAGTCCAACTAAAGTAGGCTGGTTTTGACAATTAAGACAGCCGTTTTGTTTGTCCTTTAAGACTCGGTTCATAAATATTTTATGTTTGGGCCTGCCCAGTGTGTCAGTCAAGGCTTTTCGATTTGTAGATTCCAATAAGAACTTTAAAATACCTCTGGTAGCTGACTTCAAACTACGATTAGAGTCAAACTAAAGTAGGTTTGTTTTGACAATTAGACAACTATTTTGTTTGTCCTTTAGACTCGGTTCATAAATCTTACATGTTCGGATCTGTCCAGTCTGTCAGTCAAGGCTTTTCGATTTGTAGATTCTCATGAGTTAAGAACCTCAAAATTCTTCTGGTAGTTGGCTTCAAACTACCATTGAAATCCAACTAAAATAGGTTTTTTTTGAAAATGAGATAGCTGTTTTGTTTGTCTTTTAAGATTCGGTTCACAAATCTTATATGTTTGGGCCTACACAGTGTGTCAGCCAAGGCTTTTCAATTTGCAGAATCCCATGAGTTAAAACCTTGAAATTCTTCTGGTAGTTGACACCAAACTACCATTAAAGTCCAATTAAAGTAGATTTGTTTTGACCATTAGACAGCTGTATTGTTTGTCCTTTAAGACTCGGTTCATAAATCTTAGATGTTTAAGCCTGCCCAGTGTGTTAGTCAACGCTTTTCGATTTGAACTTCAAATTCTTCTGGTAGCTGACTTCAACCTATCATTGAAGTCAAAGTAAAGTAGGTTTGTTTTGACAATTAGACAGCTGTATTGTTTGTCCTTTAAGACTCGGTTCATAAATCTTAGATGTTTAAGCCTGCCCAGTGTGTTAGTCAACGCTTTTCGATTTGAACTTCAAATTCTTCTGGTAGCTGACTTCAACCTATCATTGAAGTCAAAGTAAAGTAGGTTTCTTTTGACAATTAGACAGCTGTATTATTTGTCCTTTAAGACTCGGTTCATAAATTCTAGATGTTTAAGCCTTCCCAGTGTGTTAGTCAACGCTTTTCGATTTGAACTTCAAATTCTTCTGGTAGCTGACTTCAGACTACCATTTAAGTGCAAATAAAGTAGGTTTGTTTTGACAATTAGACAGCTGTATTATTTGTCCATTAAGACTCGGTTCATAAATCTTAGATGTTTAAGCCTGCCCAGTGTGTTAGTCAACACTTTTCGATTTGAACTTCAAATCCTTCTGGTAGCTGACTTCAACCTATCATTGAAGTCAAAGTAAAGTAGGTTTGTTTTGACAATTAGACAGCTGTATTATTTGTCATTTAAGACTCAGTTCATAAATTCTAGATGTTTAAGCCTGCCCAGTGTGTTAGTCAACGCTTTTCGATTTGAACTTCAAATTCTTCTGGTAGCTGACTTCAAACTACCATTTCAGTGCAAATAAAGTAGGTTTGTTTTGATAATTAGACAGCTGCATTGTTTGTCCTTTAAGACTCGGTTCATAAATCTTAGATGTTTAAGCCTGCCCAGTGTGTTAGTCAACGCTTTTCGATTTGAACTTCAAATTCTTCTGGTAGTTGACTTCAAACTGCCATTTAAGTTCAACTAAAGTAGGTTTGTTTTGACAATTAGACAGCTGTATTATTTGTCCATTAAGACTCGGTTCATAAATCTTAGATGTTTGGGCCTGCCCAGTGTGTCAGTCAAGGCTTTTCGATTTGAACTTCAAATTCTTCTGGTAGCTGACTTCAACCTATCATTGAGGTCAAAGTAAAGTAGGTTTGTTTTGACAATTAGACAGCTGTATTGTTTGTCCTTTAAGACTCGGTTCATAGATCTTAGATGTTTGGGCCTGCCCAGTGTATCACTCAAGGCTTTTCGATTTGAACTTCAAATTCTTCTGGTAGCTGACTTCAACATATCATTGAAGTCAAAGTAAAGTAGGTTTCTTTTGACAATTAGACAGCTGTATTGTTTGTCCTTTAAGACTCAGTTCATAAATCTTAGATGTTTGATGTCTTCTGGTAGCTGACTTCAACCTATCATTGAAGTCAAAGTAAAGTCGGTTTGTTTTGACAATTAGACAGCTGTACTGTTTGTCCTTTAAGACTCGGTTCATAAATCTTAGATGTTTAAGCCTGCCCAGTGTGTTAGTCAACACTTTTCGATTTGAACTTCAAATTCTTCTGGTAGCTGACTTCAACCTATCATTGAAGTCAAAGTAAAGTAGTTTTTTTTTGACAATTAGACAGCTGTATTGTTTGTCCTTTAAGACTCGGTTCATAAATCTTAGATGTTTAAGCCTGCCCAGTGTGTTAGTCAACGCTTTTCGATTTGAACTTCAAATTCTTCTGGTAGCTGACTTCAACCTATCATTGAAGTCGAAGTAAAGTCGGTTTTTTTTGACAATTAGACAGCTGTATTGTTTGTCCTTTAAGACTCGGTTCATAGATCTTAGATGTTTGGGCCTGCCCAGTGTATCACTCAAGGCTTTTCGATTTGAACTTCAAATTCTTCTGGTAGCTGACTTCAACCTATCATTGAAGTCAAAGTAAAGTAGGTTTCTTTTGACAATTAGACAGCTGTATTGTTTGTCCTTTGAGACTCAGTTCATAAATCTTAGATGTTTGATGTCTTCTGGTAGCTGACTTCAACCTATCATTGATTGCAAAGTAAAGTCGGTTTGTTTTGACAATTAGACAGCTGTACTGTTTGTCCTTTAAGAATCGGTTCATAAATCTTAGATGTTTGATGTCTTCTGGTAGCTGACTTCAACCTATCATTGAAGTCGAAGTAAAGTCGGTTTTTTTGACAATTAGACAGCTGTATTGTTTGTCCTTTAAGACTTGGTTCATAAATCTTAGATGTTTGATGTCTTCTGGTAGCTGACTTCAACCTATCATTGAAGTCAAAGTAAAGTAGATTTGTTTTGACAATTAGACAGCTGTATTGTATGTCCTTTAAGACTCGGTTCATAGATCTTAGATATTTGGGCCTGCCCAGTGTGTTAGTCAAGGCTTTTGGATTTGAACTTCAAATTCTTCTGGTGGCTGACTTCAAACTACCATTTAAGTGCCACTAAAGCAGGTTTGCTTTGTCAATTAGACAGCTGTTTTGTTTGTCCTTTAATTTGGAGAACCATTTTCTTTCAAATAGCCCAACGATCAGATAAAAAAAACTCGAAGGTCAACATAACCTCCCCTTCCCCCTCAAAGCCCGGGAAAAGGGTTGTAACTTATACCTGGGGTAAATAAGGTTTTATGGAAGAGGTAAACTTCGGAGGGGGCTGACTAGAAATTGAAAGTTCTAGTTCCATTATTGAGAGTCAAAAGCAATCTGATGGCATCTAGCCCCCGCCCACCGATCGTCTTTTCCACCAATGTATCCAATCGAATATTTGAGGTTTTCATTTTGTCCAAAATAGAAATTTAAGCTTTACTCGTTTTAAGATTTATTTATTTATTTACATTAGTACATGTTGTATTTTTTTTGCTATGATTGTTTATTTAATTTCTGTTCGTTTTTGTTTGCATTTATTCTTCAATAGTAGTTTCAGGTCGTTTTGATCTACTACAGTAAATTATTGAGGCTATTTTTTGGTGAGTAATCGACCAAATACGAGCATGAATATGCTCAGAGAATGCAGGTTTAAACTTTAGGTAAGATATTTTATAGTATCGGTATTGCCTATTGTATCGGATATCGGTACCGGACCCCGAAAATCGATATCGACCGAGCCCTAGTCATAAAAACTAAAAACTTATTAAATCCGCATTCAGTCACATAATGTAGACAGAATTCTTCCCTAAAGTCTGGATCCATCCTTTTCTCTGATATCCAATATAAACATGGTAGAATAAACTGATTAAATCCGCATTCAGCCACATTATCTAGGCAGAAGCCCCCTCTGTCCTTCGCTAAATCCTGGATCCATCCTTTTCTCTGACATAGATTGTAAACACGGTAGAATTATTGCACTAAAAAGGAAAGTAAAAAGCTTAAAGAGATAAGATCGTACCCATTCAGTATTTCCAATTCATTTCCCTTGTCCTGGGCATTTCTTGGTGCATTATTTGAGTGCAATGTTGAACTGCCATGACTTTTTGGAGATCTAGCCATGTTGCAAAACTTATCCAAACAGCTTTCTTGACTGTCACCCTCCTAATAGAATATGGTTTACGAAATTAATTGAACGAAAGCAAAAAACAAAAGAAAGAATTAAAAATAAATTTTCCCTGCAAACTTCCATCTTCTAAAAAGAAGATAGAAAACCTTTATGAACGTCAACTAGTCAATCAGTAAAATTCCATCACGAAACTCCTTGGTTTGACAGCTTTCGACGCTATCGTATCGAAATTTTTATCGCGATAGGCAAATTTGATTAGCTAGTAGACCAAAAATCTAATTCTCTGAGGGTTAATTTACAAGTAACGATTTTGAATCTTCTCCTAGAACCTTTGTCCTTAACTTATATAAACTTCAGAGACTTTTTGTTTGCGAAGTTTCTTTTTTTGCTCCGACAATGGTTTTTTTGCGTTATTTTTACGGACGGGGACAGGACTTCTCAAAAAAAAAAATTCACTACTTCGACTTCTGACTAGATCAGCCTTTGATAACTTCACTCAAGATATGCTTTTTATTTATGTATTTATATTCATGTGTTTTGATTGCTGGGTAAATTTAGAGCTCATTTTTTAGAATTTTGGAGCTTTTGTTGTAAAAAAAGATCGAGTGCAGACACTAAGAGTGCGTCATTACTGTTAAGGCAGATATCAAGATATTGTTCACTAGGTTTCAGCTATTTCCGATGAAACTTACATAATCCCCATTTATAATTAACTATAAAGATCCTTTACAATCATGCATCAAGTAGTTAGAACCTAAAAAAGCAAAACTGATCTAAAATTCTTAGGTTTTTTTTTGAATTAAAAAATTAAAATTATTGCTCAGACACCATAAATAGTTTTGCAGTTTGCAGCTAAATAATTTTTTTAATTTAAAATTTTCAGGAATTAACCAGTTTCAGTTGATAAATCAGATTTTTTGTTGAAACCCTGAAAAAATTACTGCATTTTACATAAATATGACTACATGCTTTTATAATATTGAAAATACTAATTTCATTTTCGTATGCATTAAGATGTTAATAGCATTATCTACTATAGTGCTATAGAAAAACAGATATTTTGGTAAAATAAAAAGGATTCCATTTTAAAAACTATTTAGTTTTTAATTACAAAAGGGATTTGATTTAGTAATTTCTTTTAAAATGAGCCATTAAACAACTCTTTACGATATTCCAGTGCCATGCTAGCTGCAGAAAAAAGAAAAAAAAGAAAAGAAAAAGATGCCGTTTATATTTACTTTAGTTTTTCCCTGTGCTTATGTAGGGTATTCAAAACAGGTCCTCTTTTAGTACGTTTCTTTACCATTTTTCAGAAAGCACTTTTGAAAAATTGACTAGGCCAATTTCTGCATTAATTGCATGCTATTCTCGTCTTTCAAAAACCTTAACAGTAACCTTATTTGACAGACCACTATTTTCATAATATTTGACAGACTTCTATTTTCATAATATTTTGAAACAAGCACGTGCGGCTGCATATTAGTCAAGGTAATCGTGTATTACCTGAAGGGTCATTTTGCCCCTATTCAAATATTGAACCGTTGAGGAATTTCTAAAAAAAAAAAAATCTGATGGTAAAAATTGTATAGATCAGTAAAAATACATTTTTTTAAAGCTTAATTAGAAAAAAAACTTCTAAGTCTATTATCCAGAAATCTTTTGAAAAAAGTTTTCAAAAATCCATACAAGTCTGTGTTAAGATCAGTAAAGTTACATGCACCACTTTCTTAGATAACTTGAAGTAGAATTTGCAAGAAAAACTTAATTCAGAAAGCAAAAAAAGTAAAAAAAAAGTAAAAAAAAAAGTTATAGTGCTAGATCGGAGCAATAGATAAAAACCCAAATCAATGCACTTATACGTAAGTTGTTGCCAGACATGCTAAAAATATTTAACATGGAAGAGATAGCCCTGAGTTTTTCTATACCGTTCCCTCGTAAGCCACGAGGCAACAAACAATTTTTGAATCGACAGTAACAAGTTTCTTTTTCCGGTGCATTTTTCTTCTTTCAGACTTGTTTAAGATGGCTTCTGAAAAATCAGGATGGGGGAGGGGGTAAAGCATGGTCTGGGCTGGGAAGATTATCCCCCCTTTAACAACTACGGTCTCTGCTTGATCACTAATGCTTTTGAGCTGACTACATAAATTGATATTGACAATTACTTATTATCAACATGTCTCTAACAAATAGTGTGATTTTCCAAGAAGTTCGAATAAACCTAATAGCACATTTTTGGAAAAACGAACAAGAAAATGAAAAAAAAAACATTAAAAAAAAGGACGGTCATGTTTGTGTGCACAGAAAGTTATTTACCCCTTTATTAAAAGAACTGTTCTTTTTGCGTAAAAAGTGGTGCAATAGTACTACAATTCCTCAAAATTGTTAATTTTAGAGGAAAATACTATCCATGTCAAGTGGCAACCCTGACGAGAAGTTAATGAGAGACTAAAAGCTAATATTTTCAAATTGAAGACATGAAAGCAGTAAGCCCTGGCAATGTCCAAAACACTAGAAACGTGCATGTTTTTAAGTGATTAATAAAATAAAACTATTTCCACGAAATAAGTTTTTCGAAAAGGAAACATGAGCTAAGAGCCCATATGGTACTTGTGACGAGGTCGGAAGAGCCAAGAGCTCATATGGTATGAGCTCTAGCAAAATTCTAAGAATCAATAGATTGCTTTAAAAGGAAAATCAGAGGCGTAATGCCGGTCGGTATTTCAAATAAGAGCTCTGAGTCACGAGTCCTTCTAAATATCAAAATTCATTAAGATCCGATCACCCACTCGTAAGTTAAAAATACCTCAATTTTTCTAATTTTTTCTCTCCCATCAGCCCCCAGATGGTCGAATCAGGGAAAACGACTTTAGCAAGTCAATTTGTGCAGCTCCCTGACACGCATACCAATTTTCATCGTCCTAGCACGTCCAGAGACACCAAACTCGCCAAAGCACTGAACCCCACCACCCAACTCCACCAAAGAGAGTGGATCCAGTCCGGTTACGTCCATCATGTATCTACGACATACCATATTATGTCAATCTCAAATCTATAACTTGTGCTTATTCTTCCCATCAAGTTTCATCCCGATCTCTCCACTCTAAGGGTTTTCCAAGATTTCCGGTTTCCAAGATTTCTGTTTCCCCCTCCAGCCCTCTATGTCCCCGGATCCGATTTGAATTGGAAATGGAGCATCTAAGACATAAGATTCTTCTACATATCAAGTTTCATTAAGATCCGATCACCAATTCATAAGATACCTCGATTTTCACGTTTTCCCAGAATTCTGGTTTCCCCCTCCAACTCCCTTCGATGGCATAGGATCTCGTCAAGATTTAAAATGAGAGTTCTAAAGCACAAGATCCTTCTAGATATCAAATTTCATTAAGATCTGATCAACCATTCGTAAGTTAAAACTACCTCATTTTTCTTATTTTTCTGAATTACCCCCCCCCCAACTCCACCAAAGAGAGCGGATCCGGTTCGGTTATGTCAGTCACCTATCTTGAACTTGTGCTTATCCTTTCCACCAAGTTCCATCCTTATCTATCCGCTTTAAGCGTTTTCCAAGACCCCCCCCCCTAATGACACTGGATCCGGTCGGGATTTAAAATAAGAGATCTGATTTTCGAGGTCCTTCTAAACATGAAATTTCATTAAGATACGATCACTCTTTCGTAAGCCAAAAATACCTCATTTTTTCTAATTTTTTAGAATTAACCCTCCCCCCCCCCAACTCCGCCAAAGAGAGCAGATCCGTTCCGGCTATGTCAATCCCGTATCTAGGACTTGTGCTTATTTTTTCCACCAAGTTTCATCCCGATCCCTCCACTCTAAGCACTTTCCAAGATTTTATGGTTCCCCCCCCCACTTCCCCTTCATCAGATCCGGTCGGGATTTAAGATAAAAGTTCTGAGACACCATATCCTTCTAAACATTAAATTTCATTAAGATCCGATCACTCCTTCGTAAGTTAAAAATATCTTAATTTTCTTTATATTTCAGAATTAACATTTTTTTTTTTATTATTTGTTTTCCTTTTTTCTTCAAGTTTTTACTCCACTATTTATCTTTTTGATGTATGTGGGTTAGAAATAAATATTATTATATTATATTATGATCCGATCACTCCTTCGTAAGTAAAAAATACCTCATTTTTTCTAATTTTCAGAATTAACCCCCCCTCCTAACTCCCCCAAACAGAGCAGTTACGTTAATCACGTATCTAGGACTTCTGCTTATTTTTCCCATCAAGTTTCATCCCGATCCCTCCAATCTAAGCGTTTTCCAAGATTTTAGGCCCCCCCCAACTCCACCGAATATCACCAGATCCGGTCGCGACTTAAAATAAGAGCTCTGAGACCCGATATCCTTCCAAAAATCAAATTTCATTAAGATCCGATCACTCCTTCGTAAGTTAAAAATACCTCATTTTTTCTAATTTTCAGAATTAACCCCCCCCCCCAACTCCCCCAAAGAGAGCAGTTATGTTAATCACGTATCTAGGACTTCTGCTTATTTTTCCCACCAAGTTTCATCCCGATCCCTCCATTCTAAGCGTTTTCCAAGATTTTAGGTCCCCCCTCCCCAACTCCACCCAATGTCACCAGATCCGGTTGGGACTTAAAATAAGAGCTCTGAGACCCGATATCCTTCCAAAAATCAAATTTCATTAAGACCGATCACTCCTTCGTAAGTTAAGAATGCCTCATTTTTTCTAATTTTTCAGAATTAACCCCCCCCCCCAACTCCCCCAAGAAGAGTGGATCCTTTGTGGGTATTTCAATTAGGTATCTAGGACTTGTGCTTATTTTTCCCACCAAGTTTCATCCCGATCCCTCAACTCTAAGCGTTTTCCAAGATTTTAGGTTCCCCCCTCAATTCCCCCCAATTTCACCGGATCCAGTCGGGATTTAAGACAAGAGCTCTGATACACAATATTCTTCCAAAAATCAAATTTCATTAAGATCCGATCACTCCTTCGTAAGTTAAAAATACCTCATTTTTTCTAATTTTCAGTATTAACCCCCCCCCCCCCAACTCCCCCAAACAGAGCAGTTATATTAATCACGTATCTAGGACTTCTGCTTATTTTTCCCACCAAGTTTCATCCCGATCCCTCCATTCTAAGCGTTTTCCAAGATTTGAAGGTCCCCACCCCCAACTCCCCCCAGTGTCACCAAATCTAGTCGGGATTTCGAATAAGAGCTCTGAGACACTATATCCTTCCAAACATCAAATTTCATTAAGACCCCATCACCTATTCGTAATTTAAAAATACTTCATTTTTCCCGAATTAACCGACCCCCCACTTCCCCCTCTCCCCCCCCCCCCCAGATCGTCAAATCGCGAAAACGACTATTTCTAATTTAATCTGGTCCGGTCCCTGATACGCCTGCCAAATTTCATCGTCCTAGCTTACCTGGAAGTGCCTAAAGTAGCAAAACCGGGACAGACAGACCGATAGACCGACAGAATTTGCGATCGCTAATGTCACTTGGTTAATACCAAGTGCCATAAAAACACTCCATTAGACCAAAAATGAACAAAAATAGAATTAAATAATCTACTAAGCATAAAACTACCACAAATCAGCATCAATAAATAAATGAAACCCGAAACAAAGAGAAATTATAATAAATAGCCAAATCAAACCCAAAACGAACGGAAACTAATATGGGTAGGGCTCAAAACCCCCTATGATTTCTAAAACGAGAATATAATTTGTACTTACTGATAAAAAACACAAATGAATGTGCATTGCCAATTTAATATTATTTCAGATTTTTAAGAGTCAGATTGGTCTTTTTATAGTAACAGTGTCCTTTTTAAGAGTCAGAGTGATTTGAGAGCAACCCAAGCCCATTATTCTCCGAAACAAGATTCCAAACAAAGTTTTGAGACATCTATTTTTTCAGCATTGTTGAAAGTTAGAGTAAGTTTGCGTTTGATGATGTTAACCCCCCAACGAGGCCTGAGGGCAAGGGCTGTAAGTTAGGCAATTTTTTCTTTGTTCACTTACAGTATGTGTTTTTGAGAAAAGGCATACATGTTCAACTTCTATCTCCCAAAATACAAAGGGCATTAAGGTGAGTCTTTCAGAGAATGTTGAAGGAATGACTATGTACATATGGGTTGTCAAAAAAGCGTAATTCAGGAATGACTGAGTATATTAATTTGGGACTTTCAGGAAATGATAAGGGAGATTATCAATTAACCAAAAAGGCAGTATTTGCACGCTACTACAATTACAACTACCAGACTCTTAAAAAAGACAAATACAAATCAAATGAGCCATATGAGAAGTTTATAAGACCACCTTTTACAATATTTACCGTGAACATTATGGAAAAAATACTATTTTTCTTATACACATTCAGCTGCACAATACACGTATGCTATATCATACAATATTTTCTTGTTTACTAGACATTTTTGGTAAAGAGATGTGAGGGACTCAAACATGAATATAGATATGAGGAGACCAAACAGTTCGTGGTAACGAACTGTAGCAAGGAGCAACCCAGCTCAATAGTAACCGAAACTCTAAAATACAGAAATTTTGACACCAATATATACATCAAAAGAATTGAATTTTTATGCTGATTTTGAATATAGAAGTTTCATCAATTTTAGTCTTACCCATAAAAGTTACGAGCCTGAGAAAGTTTGCCTCTTTTTTACAAAAGGGAGAAACACCCTCTAAAAGTCATAGAATATTAATAAAAATCACACCATCAGATTTAGCGTGTTAGAGAGCCCTGCAGAGGTTTCAAGTTATTATCTGCAAAAATGTGGAATTTTGAATTTTTTGCCAGAAGAAAGATCAAGGATGTGTGTTTATTTTATTTATTTTCTTTATTTCCCTCAAAAATTGAGGAGTAGGCTACAATATAAATATAAAGAAAAGACAAGTGATAACGCTACAATCAAAATATATCAAATATTGATCAAACACTTAAAAAAGAAAAAAAAACTTGCTAAATAATTTAACCTGTAAATCATCAAGAGATTACGGGAGAGGAGGGATGGGAACAATACCTGAGGCAGAGCAACAGCGCTATACATACGACCAAGGACTTCCCGACGGTAAAGACCCCAAAAACGAATTAAAAGACCAAATGCCTTGCGTAGTTTCATCTGAACATGCTGAACCAGGACTGGTTTAAAATCTCTTTTCGAAGTAGCATTAAGGTAATCCCAAATAAGTGACTATTGGGGACGACTGGAAAATAACACCATTGCCGCAATTGAGAGTCGCCCTGACATTATCCTCTAAACAATTTACAACAAAAAATTGGCATTTTTCAAAACTGATAGAAAGGCCCAAATCTTCTAAACAATTAATTAAAATATTAAAATTAGAAACAAGGCTAGACTTGGACCGGCTTAGAAGGATAATGTCATCAGCATATACAATTTGTTTTTTTTTTTTCCAGGGGTGATTGTATCAACCCACTGGTCCTAGAAAGTCGCAAGAAAACTCATTTTAACAGAAATTAAAGTTCTAGTACCGTTTTTTAAGTAACCAAAGAAGTTGGAAGGCAATTAGGCCCTCTCCCATGTCTCCCACGCTCCCATAGTCATCGGATAAAAATTTTGAGATAGCCGTTTTGTTCAGCATAGTCGAAAAATCAAATAACTATGTCTTTGAGGACAACTTAATCCCCCAAAGTCTTCGGGGGAAGGGCTGCAATTTATAAACTTGCCCATTGTTTACATATAGTATTGATTATGGGAAGTATACTGACATTTTCAGGGGGAGTTTTTTCTGGTGGTAGGGGGGTCGAAGGGAGGGGGTTACGTCAGAGAATATTTCCATAGAGGAATTTATCATGGGGAAAAGAACTTCCATGAAGGGGGGACTGGATTTTCAAGCGCTGTTTAGAAAAACAATGAGAAAATAAATTTAAAAAACAAGTTTTTTCAACTGAAAGCAAGGAGCAGGATTAAAACTTAAAACGAACAGAAATTATTATGTATATGAGGGGGCTCTTCCCCTCCTCAATACCTCGCTCTTTACTCTAAAGCATTTTTAGTAATTTCAAAAAAGCTATTTATTGTAATTAAACGGCCTTTGTGATTCAGGGGTTTTTCTTAAGGATTCGGAACAAAATTCAAGTTTTAGTGTCAAGAGCAAGGTATTGACGAGGGGGCGAACCCCCTCATATACGTGATAAGAATACACAAATATCGAAGTTCGTTATGTAAGATAATTTGTAAGTTATGTATATTCATTACTAATAAAAACGTTCGTAAATAAAATTAAAATTTCTGGTGGCCTTTCTTAGTAACAAAAAATTGGAGGGCAGCTAAGCCCCCTCCCCCACCTTTTTTTCTCAAAATCGCCCGATCAAAACTTTGAGAAAGCCATTTAGCCAAAAAAAGCAAAATTAATATGAAAATTTCGTTTTAATTATTCATGTATGGTGGACCAAAACCAAAACCTGCATTAATTCAAAAATGTTCAGAAATGAAATAAAAAAACAAGTTTTTTAACTGAAAGCAAGCAGCGACATTAAAACTTAAAACGAACAGAAATTATTCCAAATATAAAAGGAGCTGTCCCCTCCTCAACGCCCCACTCTTTACGCTAAATTTTGACTCTTTCTCACAACTCTACTTTTTAAAACAATAAAAAACTTTAGCGTAAAGAGCGGGACGTTGAGGAGGGGACAGCCTTTTTTATGTGCGAAACAATTTCTGTTCGTTTTAAGTTATAATGTCACTCCTTACTTTCAGTTTTAAAAAAACTTTTTTTTTATTTAGTATGGAATAAATAATGGACTACCATTTTCTTCTTGGCATTTTAAATACTTTATAACAAAATTCTTTCAATATAAAAATTACTGGCCAATAGAAATAAAATATTTCAATTTAAACTAAGTTAAGTTTCAATTTATTTCATTCTAAAAATTTTACCTATTATCATATGTTACAATTAGAAGGGCTTAAAAACACCTAATAATATGTTGGTTCTTCTTGATCTTAATGACGATTTTGATTGTTCTTTAAGTTTTATGCAAGAAGTCATCGAATAAAATCATAAATTACTAAACCATTATCTTCAAGATAGTTTTTTAGTTCTTCTTCTGTCTTTTTGTTTTTCATTCTTACAGAAATGAAATGAAAAAGAACATAAGTTAAATTTAAAAAAATGTTTTTTTTTAACAAATGTAAAGGGCGAAGCTATGTCTTGAGCAGAGCAAAATAAAATACCAAAAATTATAATACACTAAAAGTAAATAGAAACAGATTATAGACTTAATAAGAAAATGACACCAATAATGAACTGATAATGTATCAAAAATAAAACTGATATTCAACTCACACTCAAAACCTACAAAAATTAGTAGCTCTATGAATTGTGAATGCATCCCCCTTGCACCTCAATCATAGATCTAAAAGACTTGGTAATAAAAGGCAGATATTAAAGCTAAAAGACACAGATATTATACTTAACAAGAAAAGACCAATAATGAACGTATAGTGTCCCAAAAATAAGATTTATATTCGTCACAACCTCGAAAGGACAGAAATTAATAAAAGTATGAACTGGAAAATAATTTCTGAGACCACACTGACTAATCCTGACAAAACAAAAAATCGCAAAGAAGAGAGAAACTAGGACAATAACAGCCCGTCAAAGGCAGATCTAGAGCAAAATCTTGGGGGAGGCCCAGTTTGACAAGGGCACCAATGAGCGAAACCATGGAAAGGGGATGTGACAAAGATACCAATAGTTGTTCAAATTGACAAATTTATTAAAAGAAGAGTGAAAAAACAGAGAAAGATGGCTCCAGAAAAAAAAGGAGGAGGGGCCCCCACAGACCACCTGAATCTGCCAGTGAAAAACAAATGAAAAAAAATTATGCATATATTTCTATTGAGACCTCTGCTCAACCGTCCTCAGTGCAGAACAATAAAAAAAAATACTGATAAAAGTCCAAAGAAATTTATAAAACAAACCTCAAAATAAAGACTAAAACTAAAATAATCACCCTTTCGAAGTAACGACGAAATGGTAACTGAACTAAGAACTTATCTTATCTTCTTATCTACTCCATCACTTCATTATTTTGTATTATGGGTTATAAATACATACATACATGCAATAACTAAAGAATTAACTAAAGAATTAAATAATAATATTATATATATATATATATATATATATATATATATATATATATATATATATATATATATATATATATATATATATATACAAAAGGTTCCTCAACTTGTCCATTCCGTCCTTATCAATTTTTCGTGTTTGTTTAAATTCCGACAAACAGCTAGTATATATATATATATATATATATATAAATAAGTTGTCTGTCTGTGTGTCTGTCTGTCAGGTGACGTCATGTTTCTGTGTCGACTGACGTCATGAAGTTAGTTGTCGTCATTTTTGCTATGACGGTGACGTCATTAACGGTATGTAAGACATTTGTTCACGGAAAAATGTTTAATTGTAAAATGACTGAAGAACACCTACAATGGCAACAGCCGAGGAAGCTGCTCAAAGAGTTTATGCCAAAAAACTTGCTGCTGATAGAGAAAGTAAGAAAAGAAAGCGTTCCGAGGAATCACAAGAACAGCAAGAAAACAGGCTTGCAGCTGATAGAGAAAGTAAGAAAAGAAAGCGTGCCGGGGAATCACAAAAACAGCAAGAAAACAGGCTTGCGGCTAAAGAACGCAAAACCGCGCAGTTAGATGAAAATCCACCTGGACAGCGAGAGTCAAAACATATCAAAACTGAAAATGATAGCGATGATGATTGGGTTTGGGATTTTGACTTGGATAAGGTCATCAATGCCTACCAGATTTAAGTTAAAAAAGCAAAGGTTCGTCGATATGTACTTCATAGTGACGCTGAAAAATAAAGAAGAAAAAGAAAACTGAAAAAAGAAAAAAGGTAAAAAACTAAAAAAAAAAACTAAAAAGAAAAAACACTCAAAGAGAAATTACAGACCGGGACACAAATGACGACCGAGACAGAGGGAATATAAGTGACGACCGGGAACCTCAAAGAGAAATTACAGACTGGGACACCCAGACACAAATCACGACCGGGACACAGGGAATATAAATGACGACCGGGACACAGGGACACAACTACAACGGGGACGCCGGGGGCACAGGCGGGATATATAAATGACGACCGGGACACAGGGATTGTTCGAGTAAAAATTACAGACCGGGACACCGGGACACAAATGACGACCGGGACACAGGGAATATAAATGACGACCGGGACACTCCAAGAGAAATTACAAACTGGGACACCGGGACACAAATGACGACCGGGACACAGGGAATATAAATGACGACCGGGACACAGGGACACATCATTAGAATAATGAGGTATAGATCTGAATACGGATTGTTTTTCCCATGGACAATTATATGTTGCATGTTCAAGAGTCAGTAAACCTGACAATCTATTTATATGCACAGACAATGGGACAGCGAAGAATGTTGTATATTCGCATGTTTTACGTAGTTAAAAACATATATTTATATCTATCGCTATTCACAGGTGGGACACAGGGACACAACTACAATGGCGCGTAACTAATATGGCACGTAACGACTTACGCGCGCGGGGGGGCTTGGGGGGGGTGCGAAGCGCCCCACCAACTAGGTGTTGGGGTGGCGCGAAGCGCCACCCCAACAGCTAGTATATATATATATATATATATATATATATATATATATATATATATACTAGCTGTTGACCCGGCTCAATAGTAACCAAAACTCTAAAAAATGGAATTTTGATACCAATAGCTACAT
>NC_088877.1:36661396-36680049 GCF_032884065.1 Artemia franciscana | reverse complement strand
CCATTGTAGTTGTGTCCCTGTGTCCCACCTGTGAATATAGATAGATTTATATATGTGTTTCAAACTACGTAAAAATTGCGAATATACAACATTCTTGGCTTTCCCATTGTCTGTCCATATACAAAGCCGTATGTACTAATAATGACGTCATATGCAAACGCTCTTTTTACAAACAAACAAACATGCATACACACAACTCGTTTTTATATAGATAGATAGATAGATAGATACAATACAAATTAACTACGTAAAACTTGTGAATATACAACAGTCTTCGCTGTCCCATTGTCTGTGCGTATAAATAGATTGTCAGGTTTACCGACCCTCAAAGATGCAACATACAATTGTACATTGGTAAAGCAATCTGTATTAAGATCTATACCGCATTTTTCTAGTGATTGCCCTTGAGCTTTGTTGATGGTGGTTGCAAATGCTAATCGAATTGGGAATTGCAATCTTTTAAATTGTAAAAGCAGATCCGTTGGAATCATGGGAATGCGAGGAATAAGAACAGCCTCACCCTCATAAGGCCCTGTCAAGATTGTGGCATCTATTAGGTTTTCCATTGTTTTTTTTTTTACGGCAAGTCGTCATTTATAACTGCATCTCGCAAATGAATGTATTGTTCAGAGCGGAGCTTGGTCTGATTCAGGCGGATATATAGCAAACGTTCTGATTCAATTTTAGCATACATATCCACGACAAATTGGTGAAACAATTCACGGCATTTTAAAATATAATTTTCTTCATCCTGCCGAATCATTAGTCTATAGGAATAATAATGCATTGCACTGCATTTCTTATTCATTTCTTTGTTAGTGGCTGGATTCATCAATTTAATATTAAAGTGATAGCCGTCGGCTCCATCCCAAAAAATGATAGGATATTGTAGGGCATCGTAGCATCGATGAGTTTCAGCAATTCTTAACAACTGAGCGTTTCGCTTATGTAGAATAATATCTCGAGGTAAAAACTGATCACCGACCATAACGATTGCCACTTCGTCGATAGTCGGAGCATTGTATCTACGCACATGTTGGCCAGGAGGCGTTTTGTCAGCGGAAATAACAATTTTATGAGTATCAGTAGGCATCAAATCGATGGCTGTTTTGAACAGACGCACTAAATTATTATTTTCGTGGAAAAGATGTTGCAATTGGGAAACGATTGTCCTTTCAACGTTGGAAGAAATTTCGCAACGTGCATTCAATTCAGAATTTCTATCACTGATGAAGTACAATTGTAAAAATTTATGATTCTCGCCTGAGAATGGTAGAAGGGACCCTGCTTTATGATAAATTTGCCCTTTTACTTTGAAAGTAGACATAAATTGATCTGGATTTTCGATTTGGGCTCCAAACGACGTCATTTGGAAACATGAGTTGTATTGTCTGATTTTTGACAAAAAACGCTTAGATTCTGACGTAGTTCCAGTAAGGAAAGTCTTCAATGGCTCTATTGGTGCAGCCAATAGAGGAAGTTTAACTTTTCCTGAGGCGCAACACATTCCCATTGTTTCACCATTGAATTTCAAGGCCTTGCAATAGGGACAAATTTTAGACATTGTCCCGATTTGAACACATCTACTCAAGCTATAATCATCGACTGGGTTGTACCTGAATGCCAGGCGATAACTTTCAGATTGCTCTGATTCCTCGGCACGCTTTCTTTTCTTACTTTCTCTATCAGCAGCAAGCCTGATTTCTTGCTGTTCTTGTAATTCCTCGGCACGCTTTCTTTTCTTACTTTCTCTATCAGCAGCAAGCCTGATTTCTTGCTGTTCTTGTGATTCCTCGGCACGCTTTCTTTTCTTACTTTCTCTATCAGCAGCAAGCCTGATTTCTTGCTGTTCTAGTAATTCCTCGGCACGCCTTCTTTTTTCACATTCTCTTTTAGCAGCAAGTCTGCTTCTGCGTTGCTCTGGTAGTTCCTCGGCATGCTTTCTGTTCTTTCTTTCTCTATCAGCCTCAAGCCTGTTTCCCTGCTGGTCTTTTGATTCCTCGGCACACCTTCTTTTTTCACTTTCTCTTTTAGCAGCAAGTCTGCTTCTGCGTTGCTCTGGTAGTTCCTCGGCATGCTTTCTGTTCTTTCTTTCTCTATCAGCCTCAAGCCTGTTTCCCTGCTGGTCTTTTGATTCCTCGGCACGCCTTCTTTTTTCACTTTCTCTTTTAGCAGCAAGTCTGCTTTCGCGTTGCTCTGGTAGTTCCTCGGCACGCTTTCTTTTCTGACTTTCTCTATCAGCAGCAAGTTTTTTGGCATAGACTCTTTGAGCATCTTCATCTTTGAGCAGTCATTGTAAACTTAAACATTAATAGATTTCTACGCGAACATATGTCTTATATAACTTGAATGACGTCACCTTCAAAGCAAAAATGATGGCAACTAATTTCATGACGTCAGCCGAAACATGACGTCACCTGATCCATCCACAGATCCACACACAGACAACTTATTTTTATATATATATATATATATATATATATATATATATATATATATATATATATATATATATATATATATATATATATATATATATATATATATATATATATATATATATATATATATATATATATATATATATATATATATATATATATATATATATATATATATATATATATATATATATATATATATATATATATATGTATATATAAGGTAAAGGATAAAGGTAAAGGATACGGCATTAGACTTTACAGTCCCTACCGGCGGTGCTGATCTCCGTTTCTTGGCCCTTCAGCCAGGAAGTACAATGGGGGGTTGGGGGCCAGCCATCCTGTGCTTGCGCACACCCTTCCTGTTTACCTTCCCCAGATTTCTCCAGGTACCCATTTAGAGCTGGGTCGACTCTGGCTAAGCTTACAGAGTCACGCCACTGACCCCCGTCCCAACTGAAGAATTGGGTACACCGGGATTCGAACCCGCGTCCTCTCAGACAAAGGATCCCGAATCCAGCGCACCAACCAACTCGGCCAGGACCAGACCACGATTTATATATATATATATATATATATATATATATATATATATATATATATATATATATATATATATAAAAATAAGTTGTCTGTCCGTTACGCCAGATTATATCTTATCTATATATAAAAGAAAACAAACTAGAATGTAAAAACTGGAAATTGCATAAATATTTCGAAATATTTTGACAATAGATTAAAGTAATTCGAAAAAAGAAAAATGGTAAAAAACTAAAAAAAAAAAAAATAAGAAGAAAAAACTAAAAAAAAAAAATTAAAAAATTAAAAAAAAAGTATAATAATAAAAAATATAAAAAACTAAAAAGAAAAAAAAACTAAAAAAAGCTAAAAAACTAAAAAAAGAAAACACTAAAAAACTGGGAATTGCACAAATATTTCAATATATTTTGACAATAGATTAAAGTAATTCGAAAACCTTAAAACAGATACCCCAAATTTTAAGGTTTAATATAAATTGTTGGAGCTTTAGCATGCTTGGCACGTAAAGATTTTTCCAAGTGTCAATGTTAGAATGAACATTGACAAATTGAAGAAAACAAATCAATAATAAGAAGAAACTAAAAAAAGAAAAACTAAAAAGAAAAAAAAACTAAAGAAGAAATTGTATCTATATATATAATATTAAGTTGTATATATGCATGTTTGTTTGTATGTGGGTTTGCATTTGAACATGACGTCACTCGACACACACACAGACAACTTATTTTTATATATATAGAAGATATACATATATATATTTTTAACTACGTAAAACATGCAAATATACAACATTCTTTGCTGTCCCATTGTCTGTCCATATAAATAGATTGTTTTGTTTAACAACTCTTGAACATGCAACATAATAATTGTCCATGGGAAAACAATCCGTATTCAGATCTATACCGCATTTTTCTAACGATTGCCCTTGAGCTTTGTTGATGGTGATTGCTAATCGAACATTCCCTGTGTCCCCGTCGTCATTTATATATCCCCCTGTGCCCCCGGCGTCCCCGTTGTAGTTGTGTCCCTGTGTCCTGGTCGTCATTTATATTCCCTGTGTCCCGGTCGTCATTTGTGTCCCGGTATCCCAGTCTGTAATCTCTCTTTGAGTGTCCCGGTCGTCATTTATATTCCCTCTGTCCCGGTCGTCATTTGTTTCCCGGTCTGTAATTTCTCTTTGACAATAAATAATCAAGAGAGATAAAACTCTAAAAAAGAAAACTTCAAACGAGACGACGGCCAGTAGAATTAAAAGACTAAAATAACGCGGATATTTCGCCTGTATAAAACATGGCGTCTTCAGCACAAGATAGAAAATTAAAAGAAAACTAATCTAAAAACAAATAAAAACCACCACCAAATATAATAAATACAATTGTCGCTACTTATCCACGTAGGGAAAAGCAGCTATGGGAAAGCAGGGAAAAGCAGTTACTTCAATGAGAATCAAAGAGCAACTGAGGAAAATTTATGAAAATTGAAACTTAGTTAATTATTCTGTTGCGAAATAATCCTTTTGTAAGCTAACATCGAAGCAACTATTTTTGGTCTAGTGGGTAATCTTGTCCCCTGGTGATTTTGTAAAATTTTAATTCCCCCATCGACTATTGGTTCATTTTTTAAAAGAATATCATAAATTGGGTCAATATTTAAATTCCCTTTGTCTCTATTTATTGAAATATTAGCAAATATATGTTTTTTAATTTCTATAGCCTCCCTCGCCCACTGAGAAAAACCTCCATCATTAGAAATAGCTGTAGCCTCATCAAATTGTATAAAATGTTCAGGATAAAAGAATGTGTGTTCAGCTAGAGCCGAAACAAAAGTTTCGGGAGGCTTTCTTAGTTGTAGGGTTTTTTCTATTGAGTAGCGATGCTCAGTAAATCTTTCAGTAAATTGTTGGTGAGTTCTACCAATATAAAACTTTCCACAGGAACAAGGAATTTTATTTACCCCACTAACTAAATCCCCCCGGGTTAAATCCTTCCCAGAATTAAGAAAACTACCTAATGGTCTCACTGATTGGAAACAAGTATCAATGTTATGTTTAACCAAAATTCTTTTAAGCATCTCCCCCAAAGTAGGTACATAAGGTAAAGAAATGAAACGTTTCGGTAAGTCCAATTCTGTGCACTGTGAAACCCCAATAACCCTATTGTTGTGTTTAATGCGTCTATTTTTTATTATTTTATCAATGAATTTAATTAACTATTACAAAATAAAACATCCCTCAAATATAACAATTCAGAATCTAAAAACTCCCGGGAACAAATTCTGAAAGCTCTATCCACCAGTGCAATCACAACCCCTCGTTTCACTGAGATAGGGTGGCAAGAGTGTAAGTTCAAATACCTATCATTGTGGGTAGGCTTTCTATAAACTGAAAAAAGTAAATGGAACTCACTTTTGATCAATAAGATATCCAGAAAAGGTAGTTTATCACTTTCAGCAAACTTCACTGTAAATTTTACGTTTTTGTCAAAACTATTTAAATGTTTATGGAAAAGGTCTAAAGACTCTAAACCGTGTTTCCAAATGCAGACCACATCATCCATGAATCTGCCCCAGAAACAAGGAGAGAGCCTAAAACTGTGTATGGCGGAGGTGTCAATAGATTCCATGAAGAGATTTGCCAACAAAGGGGAGAGAGATGCCCCCATAGCCAAACCAAACACCTGTTTATAAAACTCACCTCTAAAACCAAAATAAAGAGAATGTTCATTTGCAAGAATTCTTGATTGTTTATTGTCATGTCTGGCCAGTTCGGCTTAAGAACTTTCATTTCTCTTTGAGTGTCCCGGTCGTCATTTATATTCCCTGTGTCCCGGTCGTCATTTGTGTCCTGGTCTGTAGTGTCATCTCATAATGACGTCATATATAAAGCCCTATCTATCTATATATATATAAATAAGTTGTCTGTCTGTGGATCAGGTGACGTCATGTTTCTGTGTCGGCTGACGTCATGAAATTAGTTGTCGTCATTTTTGCTTTGACGGTGACGTCATTAACGGTATTTGAACGCAAAACCGCGCAGTTAGATGAAAATCCACCTGGACAGCGAGAGTCAAAACATATCAAAAATGAAAATGATAGCGATGATGATTGGGTTTGGGATTTTGACTTGGATAAGGTCATCAATGCCTACCAGATTTAAGTTAAAAAAACAAAGGTTCGTCGATATGTACTTAATAGTGACGCTGAAAAATAAAGAAGAAAAAGAAAACTGAAAAAAGAAAAAAGGTAAAAAACTAAAAAGAAAAAACACTCAAAGAGAAATTACAGACCGGGACACAAATGACGACCGAGACAGAGGGAATATAAGTGACGACCGGGAACCTCAAAGAGAAATTACAGACTGGGACACCCGGACACAAATCACGACCGGGACACAGGGAATATAAATGACGACCGGGACACAACTACAACGGGGACGCCGGGGGCACAGGCGGGATATATAAATGACGACCGGGACACAGGGATTGTTCGAATAGAAATTACAGACCGGGACACCGGGACACAAATGACGACCGGGACACCGGGACACAGGGAATATACATGACGACCAGGACACTCAAAGAGAAATTACAAACTGGGACACCGGGACACAAATGACGACCGGGACACAGGGAATATAAATGAGATATATAAATGACGACCGGGACACAGGGATTGTTCGAATAGAAATTACAGACCGGGACACCGGGACAGAGGGAATATAAATGACGACCGGGACACTCAAAGAGAAATTACAAACTGGGACACCGGGACACAAATGACGACCGGGACACAGGGAATATAAATGACGACCGGGACACAGGGACACATCATTAGAATAATGAGGTATAGATCTGAATACGGACTGTTTTTCCCATGGACAATTATATGTTGCATGTTCAAGAGTCAGTAAACCTGACAATCTATTTATATGCACAGACAATGGGACAGCGAAGAATGTTGTATATTCGCATGTTTTACGTAGTTAAAAACATATATTTATATCTATCTCTATTCACAGGTGGGACACAGGGACACAACTACAATGGCGCGTAACTAATATGGCGCGTAACGACTTACGCGCGCGGGGGGGCTTGGGGGGGCGCGAAGCGCCCCACTAACTAGGTGTTGGGGTGGCGCGAAGCGCCACCCCAACAGCTAGTATACTTATAAGAATCTTGAGGTATAACTAAAAAAAAACTAAAAAAAGGTAAAAAACTAAAAAACAGACCAATTCAAAAACGAATGTCACCATCAACAAAGCTCAAGGGCAATCATTAGAATCATGAGGTATAACTAAAAAAACTAAAAAAAAGGTAAAAAACTAAAAAAAGACCAATTCAAAAACGAATGTATATACAGAGCGGGACACCGGGACACAAATGACGACCGGGACACCGGGACACAAGGAATATAAATGACGCCCGGGACACTCAAAGAGAAATCACAGACTGGGACACCGGGACACAAATGATGACCGGGACACAGGGACACAACTACAACGGGGACGCCGGGGGGCACAGGAGGATATATAAATGAGGACGGCAACACAGGGAATGGTCGATTAGCAATCACCATCAACAAAGCTCAAGGGCAATCATTAGAATCATGAGGTATAGATCTGAATACGAATTGTTTTCCCATGGACCATTATATGTTGCATGTTCAAGAGTCGGTAAACCTGGCAATCTATTTATATGCACAGACAATGGGACAGCAAAGAATGTTGTATATTCGCAAGTTTTACGTAGTTAAAAACATATATATATATATATATATATATATATATATATATATATATATATATATATATATATATATATATATATATATATATATATATATATATATATATATATATATATATATATATATATATATATATATATATATATATATATATATATCTTTATTCACAGGTGGGACATAGGTACACAACTACAATGGCGCGTAACTAATATGGCGCGTAATGACTTACGCGCGCGTGGGGGCTTGGGTGGGGGGCGTGAAGCGCCCCCACCAACTAGGTGTTGGGGTGGCGCCACCCCAACAGCTAGTTTTTATATATAGATAAGATATAATCTGGCGTAATAGACATAGTGTAACAGACATAACAGACACAACTTATTTATATATATATATATATATATATATATATATATATATATATATATATATATATATATATATATATATATATATATATATATATACTAGCTGTTGGGGTGGCGCTTCATGCCCCCCAAGCCCCCCCGCGCGCGCAAGTCGTTACGCGCCATATTAGTTACGCGCCATTGTAGTTGTGTCCCTGTGTCCCACCTGTGAATATAGATATATATATATATATATATATATATATATTTTAACTACGTAAAACTTGCGAATGTACAACATTCTTGGCTGTCCCATTGTCTGTGCATATAAATAGATATTCAGGTTTACCGACTCTTGGTTCAGTGCTTTGGCGAGTTTGGTGCTTCTGGACGTGCTAGGACGATGAAAATTGGTAGGCGTGTCAGGTAGCAGCACAAATTGACCTGATTAAGTCGTTTTCCCCGATTCGACCATCCGGGGGCCGAAGGGAGAGGTAACTTGTGAGTAGGTGGTCGGATCTTAATGAATTTTGATATTTAGAAAAACTTCATGACTCAGAGCTCTTACTTTAAATCCTGACCGGCATTAACCCTCTGATCTTCCTTTTCAAGCAATCTATTCATTCTTAGAATGTTGCTAGAGCTCATACCATTTGAGCTCTTGGCTCTTCTTGTCTCGTCACAAGTGCCATATGAAGTCTTAGCTCTTGTTATTATTCGATTTTCCACGAAAATTCTGGGATTCTAGGGTGTTTCCTCCTATTACCGCGTCGATTATTTTGTATCTAACCTCCTTTGTAACCTCCTTTCTAACCTCCTTTGACGTCGCTAAAACTTGAGACGTCGTTCCCCCTTCTATTGTTATTTTCTTGTTTTATTTTAAATTATTTTTAGGGATGTTATGTTTATTATCTATTGTTACGAAAACTTGTCTATCAATTTCGTTTGGCTTCGTTATTGTGATATTATTGGTTAGTGGCTCCCACACGATTTTATATTTTCTTATAGCGTCCAAGAATACAAGGGAATGGGAACTGTTTACGCATTATCGTTGTTACTGTTATTCCATTATTCCCTATACTAAAATTATTCCCTCCGTTGCCACAAGCTGTGGTAAAGTAGATTTTGTTGGTAATACAATGGTTGTTAGCCTTGCCCTTGAGGAGTGGTATGAGTACGGTCCAAAGGTGATTAGAACTCAGGTAGTGTTTCCTTAGGGTCGTTCTGACTAACTGTCTGAAGCTACCTTCTGGGGAAATTGAGAAGCTTAAATAATGTTGCATAGAGAGGTTTGGTATAACATGTGTACTATTATAGTATTATATAGTATTAGTATTATATAATTATGTGATTATAATATAGTCGCTGAACTTGGTAGCGTCGTTTGCTGAATATGTTCAGTCTGATTTGGACATGCAGAGTGCACAACATATTGATACTGTACAGTATAGGTTATTATAATCTGTTCTTCTTCTTATTCAGCAGACGGGCTTTTCAGTTGATACTATTTAGCCCTTTTCCTTTTGGCTCACTCTGTGAGATCGACAGAGCTATGGAGCTGGTTTGTCTTATATGATTTGTATCTGCTCAGATTTCTTGAAGTATATCTTTTGATACCAGCAGTTGAATTATAAGAGAGTATATATTGATCTCTGTGCTCTGCGGGAGAGTATGGTCAGCAAGACTCTTGGCTGTTAGTGGAATTTTGTGGTGTTTGAAGCATTCTACCATTTTACGTCGCAGGGTATACTGTGCAGACGTCAGCATATTACATTCAAATAGGCAGTGATCTATTGTTTCATTCTTAAGATTACATGACCTGCAAAGGGGGACGAGGGAACTTCGCCACTTGAATTAGGAATCTGATATGAAAATGCCTGAAAATTTAGCCCATTTGAACCTGACCGAATCCTATGATAAATCTTGGAAAGGTGCTTACTTGGGAAAGGTGATGGGGTAGGATTCTTATTAATTATCAGTACCTCTGTAAATCTCCAGCGGTAAATATCTCTAATGGGGATTGGTCTCCCACTTGGCTGGTCAATATTTAAAGCATTTTTGGCTATTTCATCTGCCTTATGGTTACCTATTATACCTGAGTGGCTTGGAATATACTGTATATGAGTTAAAATACCTTTTGAAGCAAAAATATCAATAATCCTAAGACAAAGAAATGTGTCAATATCCATCTTATTTTGAGAAGCTGACGAAAGAAGCTCTAGGCTTGACAAAGAATCAGAATATATTATAATATTATTAATATTAACTTTCATATATTCATTAACCATGAGGAAATCTAGTGCCATGATTATGGCGTTTAGCTCGGCAGACATTACAGATGAATTATCTTGTAATCTCTCTCCTAAAGCGATATTATGGGTTGGGAAGAAAGCTCCGCTTGCCACTTTCTCATTCATTTTGGACCCATCTACAAAAATTTGGAAATAGTTTTTATAAGCAACATTATTTAGTTCGGCAAATTTTTTCTGAATAAAAGAAATGGGGGTAAGTTCTTTGGTCCACTTTGAGAAGTCAGTCTTTATTATGGGGGTTGACCAACTCCAAGGGGGGGTTTGGGGGAATGTGGGTGCAATAGATTTTACTGGCACTGGGAACTTCTTCTGGATATTTGCATATTCATTTGCAACGCCTCTAAACATAGATGGATTTCTTAACCAGTTATGCAGGGTATGAGAATCATTGGCTTCAATTTTTGTAAGGTACTTAATTAGTAGAGATCTTCTTCTTTCATTTATTGGTGATAGTCCACTCTCAGTAAGCAGAAACTTAGTTTTTGTTGGTTTCCTAAGACCAAATATAAGACGAATTATATCATTTTGTGTCGTTTCGATTTTTTGCATGTGGGTTTTAGCACAAGCACCATACACTATGAGGCCATAATCAATATGGGGTCTTATATATGATTTATAAAATTGGATTAGTGTTTTCTCATTACAGCCCCAAGGTGTGGCTAGTAGCCTTTTAATTATTCTTGTTTTTCTATAGCACTTTTTTATTGTATTTGTGATGTGGAGGTGGAAATTTAGTTTTTGGTCAAGTATGAGCCCTAGGTAATTAATTTGATTGTCCTCTGGGATAAGTATTCCATTTAATGTTAGCCTAGCATCATAAGGATTTCGCTTATGGTGGAATTGGATAATTTTTGACTTTGTGGGTGCAGTAGGTAAAATGGACTTTTGGGAGAACTTTTCAAATTGGAAAAGTGCATTTTGCAACTTTGAATGCGTAATCTCGAAGGTATTGCCAGTTGCCCATAATACCAGATCGTCAGCGTACTGTAGATTGGTATGTGGGAGGTTCATGTCCCACAGAAAAAGTGAAAATAGGAGGCAGCTCAGGACTGCACCCTGTGGAAGGCCTTTGGTTATTGAAGTTTTGGGTGAAGAGGCTGAACCTACACAAACAATGAAACTTCGGTTTTCTATAAAGGATTTTATGAAGGATACAAGTTTGGGGGGTAGTCCAAGGTTTGTAAGTTTAACTAATAGAATCTGGTGGTCAACATTATCATAAGCTCCTTCAAAATCTAGGAATGCAGCAGTTAAGACATTATTTTTTGATAGGGATTCATTTATTGCATTTGTTAACACTATGAAAGCATCTGTTGATGAGTGGTGTTTCCTGAAGCCAGTTTGAGTATGAGGTATCAGATTATTCTTCTCAACAAACCAAAGCAGCCGATGGTAAATCATTTTCTCCATTAATTTTCCCAGCACTGGGGTAATCATTATGGGTCTATATGACTGAGGGTCATGTTTAGGTTTATTTTTCTTTAAAATTGGTATGAGAGATGAACATTTCCAGATATTAGGGAATGTGGATGTAGCCCATGCATGGTTATAGCAATTTAGGAGCTCCTGTTTGTACAAAGGAGAAAGATTCTTTATCCATATAGGGTGTATATTATCATAGCTACTTGTAGCATTGGCCTTGATATGCTGAATTGCATTATTCAATTCATGTATCGAGAAGGGATGGTTTATATATTCTGAACCTGGTCGGGGCTGGTAAATAGGATTTGTCATGATTTGTGTGGTGATATTTTGGTTTTTTGATGTTAGCTTTTTTGAGAAAAGGGAGGCAAATAATTTTGCCTTATCAGTGTCGTTATCATAGTGGGAATTCTCATGTATTAGTTCATACATAAGAGGGTTGGAGGATGTTTTTTTCCCACAGATTTTGCTTATAAGTCTATGTATTCTTGGCTCAGATGTTTCTCTGGAAAGATTATTTGCAAAATTATTCCAATAATTATATTTGGCATTAGTTATTGTTCTCTTGAGGTTAGCCTCTGCTTGTAATTTACTTAAATATGTGTCAGGGGATGGTTTTCTTAGGTATGCTCTCCTAGTTGCATTTTTTATTCTCCACATAATTTGGCAATCTTTTGTCCACCATGCTTTAGGGGTGTGTTTAGGGATGGTTTTCCTAGGTGAAGTTCTGGGGATAGCTTGATTAGCTGCATTTGTTAATATTGATGTCATAGCTTCAGCATACGTGTCAGCAGTTACAACTGAGGTATGAGATTTCTGGGTTAAACTTAGGACTTCTTCATTAAGCTTATTTCTAAACATGGTCCAATTTGCTTTGGTGTTGACATATTTAGGGATATGTGGGAGAATGTTGGCTGGTTCATTTAAAGAGGATACTATTGCAAAATGGTCAGTGCATAGATTTTCAATTTTCTTAATATAAATTTTATTTAGTATATTTATTGAAACAATTTGTAGGTCAATAGTTGAAAATTTACCACTTTTGGGGTTAAAATATGTATTTAGATTAGGAGGGGTAGCAATTGCTAAATCGGCATTATTTGAAATCAATCTTTCAATGAGCTTACCAGCTTTATTTGCTGGCTTATCCCCCCACAGAAGACTGTGGGCATTAAAATCCCCGCAGATGATTATGTTTTTTAGCATATTAGAATTAGTAATATAAGTGAAAAAATCCATGGCATCTGTAGTCTGGCCATTGGGGTTATAAAGACTTAATATGTATGTTTTTGTATTATTTATCCAAACATTGATGCCAATAACATCAACATCATTTGAAAAATCTGGGAAATTAATACCGCAGAATTTAATATTTTTATTTAAAATTATAGCTACGCCACCTCCTTTTCTCTGAGAAGACCTATCCTTTCTCAGGATAGTATATCCTGGAAACTTTGTTTGTTGGTTATTAGTCAAATGGGTTTCTTGAAGGCAAGCAATATCAATGGAATTTTTATTCATAAAAGATAAAAGTTCATTTAACTTATTTTCTGAAAGTGATCTTACATTCCACTGAAGTATTGAAATATGCTGCTTTGTTGTTTTAATTTTCATTTTGCTGTGTATCAATCTTTAGCTTTGCTAGGAGCAGAGCAAGATCTTTTTTTGCTTGGATATGCATGTGATTGGGTAGGTACAACTTTGCCAATTCGCTTATTATTTTTGCTTTTTGTGGTTGTTTTAGGTTCATTGACTGTACTGCATTAGAATTTAGTATAAATAGACACATGTTAGGTGTTAATTCATTTGGATATTCATCTGGCTTTTTGTTGATAATTTGATTAATACCCGTTAATACTTCTGATTCATTTCTACTCGGGAGAGGTGGCCATTCTGATATTCTATCATTACTTGTAGAGGCTGGAAGGTTTGTCCAGGGTGAACCTCTCTTATAGGAATGTGAGCTTGGTTGCTTTGAGGAAGGAGTCTTATTGGGGGTGCTTGATGCTTTTGGTAGAATGGTTGGTCTGTGGTTGAGAGGGTTGGGTGGTTTCATAAAGTTTTTGGTCAGGTGTGATTGAGCTGCATTTGCTTCCATTGCTGCAAAAGGGTAAGGTATGTTTTTTTCTGTTGCTATTTGGAGTGTTAGTGCTCGTTTTTTATATACAGGGCATAAAGTTTTATTAGTAGAATCGTGGGGACCATTGCAGTTGATACATTTTGGCTGATTGTTTTTACAATTTATCATTCCAGTGGGGTGGGAGTTTTTACAAGAATTGCATTCATGTAATGTTTCACTGCATGTGTTTTTTGTGTGTCCTAGTCTTAGACATTTTTGGCATTGGATAGGTTTTGGCTTGTAGGGCTTGTGGGGTTTCCTTTGTCCAAATAGGAATATCTGATCCAGGTTATTATTTTCTTCTCTTAGTGTGAATAAGAAAGACTTGCTTAACTTTTGGCCATTGGCATCTGGTTTACCCAATTGGGTTACATCAGCTACTGGGATTGGGTTACCAGTTCTGTCAGAGAGTCCTTCTTTTAGATCCTGAATAGGAATTTCTGGAGGGATGTTATACACTACTATTTTAGTTGGGTTTTGGTTTGGGGACCAGAGAACAGATTTTATTGGTATGTTAAGAAGAGATTTTGAATTCTGTAATATGTCTGCTGATTTAGAATCTTTAAGGGCTATTAGCAGAGATCCATCACGGTTAATGTTTAATGAAAACATTGATTTTAACATTTTAAAGATTGCAACCCTCAAAAGAGCTACCTTTTTTATCTCAAAGGGGGTATCTGGAGTGATTTTTAAGTAAATTCCAAGGTTTTGTGAGGGGAATGTTGGATTATGGGAAGGGGTATTATTTTTGATTGGTGAAATCTTTTTCCTTTTTTTTGAGTTTCTTGATAGGACCTCTTGAAATTCATTTTCAGTCTCATCCTGTATTGTGACATACGCCCCGACTTCCACCATTGTATTATTCAATGACCCCTCATGTGAGCTTTGAGAAAGTTGACTTGACCAGCCAAGGGGTTGAATGTTTTCAGTGGTACTTGGGGTAGGGTCAGGGGGGATTTTTTTAGGTGGTGTTCTATGCATTGCCTATTGGAATAAGCTTTAATACAATCAAAAAAAAGAGGGGAAAAATTGATAATATAAAACCAGACTGTCTGCCACTCTTTCAAAGGGAGGACTTCACCATCCACAAAAAAACACTATAGTGTTGTCTAGAAGATGGTTTGGTATAAGATTGGTTCAACTGACTGCTGATAATTCTGGGTAAATATCACAAGAACTTTTATTATAAATTTCTTTAAGCGTTGCTGTTGCTGTTGTGAAAGAATATTTGAATTCCAGGGATCATCATGAGATATTGTCGTTCAAGTTTGAGCTCACTATGTTTGCAACCATCGTACAAATTTGATAAAGAAGGTGTTTTGCTGTTTGTTGAGAAGCATGAAAATCTATTCAGGACCACGGAAGGTAAAGTATAATTTAGTATTTAAGGTTGCTGAACACAGTTAGACCGAAATGAGGTATTCTGTAGTCTTTAAACATCAACTGATGAAAATGAGATGGGCAAATTAACCTTCACACAATAGTAGTATTCATGCGTCTCGGCAATTTTGTTGTTATTATTGGACAACTAGGTAATTCCTTTTCCTGGTGCAACAGCATTAACATCCATAAAATTATTGTTTTTTTTTATGAGACAGCTATGTATGAAAATAGTGACTTGTTTTTTTTTTTATATACAATTCATTTATATTGCCTGCTACTGTTACTATTACTGTTAAAACTCATTTCGTTATTTTTGTCTGTGAAGCTAATTTATTCAGCATAGCTGAATAAATTTATAAATCTAGATATCTGGTTGAGACTGTTAGTTCGAGGATTTACAGGATCAACAAACATTGAAAAGGTGATCCTACATGAAAATAGCTCTTGGTTTACAGAGTTGCTCACACATAATCAATATTCTCTTTTCGAGGCAATTTGGTTGCCGACTTTGGCAATTTTAGCTGCTTTGTTAAGCAATTTTTGAGCGGATAAAATTCAAACTTAATTGAGGAAATATGCAGTGGAAGTGGAAATAGGCAGAAACAGTAGTACCAATTAGGAAGTATACGATTCTGTGTGAACGCAAAGGCAATTAGAATGGCTGATTGATGCAATTTATGAAAATTGTTTATCAGATACATACACAGGATTTTTTTTTCGGAGGGGGGATAGTATTTTTTGACGTATCAGGTACTTACATTGAATTCTTGTTGGGAGGGGAAATTGTATTTTTGAGATTTTTTGACTTATCAGTACATACACTGGATTGTCTTAGTATTTGTTTGATAATATATTTGAGATTTTATAATTTGAAATTGGAAGTACCCAAAAATTCTGAAAAATATACAATATGGTGAAGACGGACCCTTAACCGTCCCTTCCTACGTACAGCACTGTTACCTATCACAGCAGTTTTTTTTTGTGCAATGCACATATTCTTAAAATGCTTTACAAGTTCTTTTTCTGCTGTATGTGAAAATTTTAGATAGCTTGGAATTGAGGCACTTTATATTGCTTGTGGATTAAAAAAAAAGTAAAATTAAATAATGGAGAAGCTATATTTTTGCTGCTGTTATTGCGTTGTTCCTTCTTGTTGCTGTGAACTTCTGATTTTGTCTCTTATTCAGCATGTTTGCTTATTATGGTGCTTACTGTCGTTTTATTTGTTATTTACTAGCTGTTGGGGTGGCACTTTGCGCCACCCCAACACCTAGTTGGTGGGGGCGCTTTCCCCCCCCCCCCCGCGCGCGTAAGTCGTTACGTGCCATATTAGTTACGCGCCATTGTAGGTGTGTCCATGTGTCCCACCTGTGAATATAGATTGATATATATATATATATATATATATATATATATATATTTTTAACTACGTAAAACTTGCGAATATACAACATTCTTTGCTGTCCCATTGTCTGTCCATATAAATAGATTGTTAGGTTTACCGACTCTTGAACATGCAACATATAATTGTCCATGGGAAAACAATCGGTATTCAGATCTATACCGCAATTTTCTAACGATTGCCCTTCATCTTTGTTGATGGTGATTGCTAATCGAACATTCCCTGTGTCCCTATCGTCATTTATATATCCCCCTGTGCCCCAGGCGTCCCCTTTGTAGTTGTGTCCCTGTGTCCTGGTCGTCATTTATATTCCCTGTGTCCCGGTTGTCATTTGTGTCCTGGTCGTCATTTGTGTCCCGGTATCCCAGTCTGTAATTTCTCTTTGAGTGTCTCGGTCGTCATTTATATTCCCTGTGTCCCGGTCGTCATTTGTGTCCCGGTATCCCAGTCTGTAATTTCTCTTTGAGTGTCCCGGTCGTCATTTATATTCCCTCTTTCCCGGTGTCCCGGTGTCCCGGTCTGTAATTTCTCTTTGAGTGTCCCGGTCGTAATTTATATTCCCTGTGTCCTGGTCGTCATTTGTGTCCCGGTGTCCCGGTCTGTAGTGTCATCTTATAATGACGTCATATACAAAGCCTTATATACTTATAATGACATCATATGTAAACCCACAAAAACAAACAAACATGCATATATACAACTTATTTTTATATATATCGATATAGTTTCTTTTTTAGTTTTTTTCCTTTAAAATTTTTTTTTTCTTAGTTTTTTTCTTTTTTAGTTTTTCTTTTTTTTAGTTTCTTCTTTTTATTGATTTGTTTTCTTTTTTAGTTTTTTCTTTTTTTGGTTAGTTTTTTAAGCTTTTTTTTAGTTTTTTTAGTTTTTTTTAGTTTTTTACCTTTTTTTTCTTTTTTTTCTTTTTTTAGTTTTCTTTTTCTTCTTTTTTTTCAGACGTCATATGCGTCATATGACAAACAAACACCCAAAGTCTTGTTACGCGTTGCTCTGGTGATTCCTCGACACACCTTCTTTTTTTACTTTCTCTTTGAACCGTAAGCATGGTTTTGCTTTTTGGTAACATCCTATCTTTTTCAATGTTTTTCAATTTGTCAATGTTCATTCTAACATTGACACTTGGAAAAATCTTTACGTGCCAAGCATGCTAAAGCTCAACAATTTATAAAGAACCTCAAATTTTGGGTATTCTTTTTTTTAGTTTTTTAGCTTTTTATTTTAGTTTTTTACCTTTTTTTATTTTTTTTATTAATTTTTTGTTTTTTTTTGTTTTTAATTTTTCTCATTTTTTATTTTACTCTTTTTTTTAGTTTTTTACCTTTTTTAGTTTTCTTTTTCTTCTTTATTTTTCAGACGTCATATGCAAACCCTCAACACAAAAATACATACAACTTATATATATATATATATATATATATATATATATATATATATATATATATATATATATATATATATATATATATATATATAGAAGATAGTGTAACAGACATACAACTTATGTAACAGACATACAACTTATTTTTATATGTGTAGATTAATTCTTTCAAAATTGAAGGAAGACTGAGGCTTGCAGCCGTAGGAGAAAAAATAATGTATGCTATCATAAATAACACGGGTAAATCTTCAATTAATGCGACGAATCTTGAAAGTTTCCTTGTCCGGAAGTTTCCGGTGTCAACAGGAGAAAAAAGGGGAGAAAATTAGATTAAAAAAGTCATGTGTTGGTAAATGGCTAAAAGATGAAAAAAGGAAGGCACAAATGCCATACACAGTGGCATCGATCGGGGGCAGCCTATTGGCCTCTTCATGAATTTTTGTCAATACTTTTTTGTGTGTTTTTATGGAAAAACGGCTTTTTGGGGGGAATTTAGTTTTAAAAATTTGAAAAAACAACAAGAAAGCTGCCTCTCCCTGCTTTCTAACTTG